>NC_092100.1:20148441-20233946 GCF_045679555.1 Salvelinus alpinus | reverse complement strand
GCTATAATGTGGACACTGTCCTACAACAGCTATAATGTGGACATACCAGTCTGTCCTACAACAGCTATAATGTGGACACACTAGTCTGTCCTACAACAGCTATAATGTGGACACACCAGTCTGTCCTACAACAGCTATAATGTGGACACACTAGCCTGTCCTACAACAGCTATAATGTTAACACACTAGTCTGTCCTACAACAGCTATAATGTGGACAATGTCCTACAACAGCTTTAATGTGGAGACTAGTCTGTCCTACAACAGCTATAATAGGGACACTAGTCTGTCCTACAACAGCTATAATGTGGACACACTAGTCTCTCCTACAACAGCTATAATGTGTACACACTAGCCTGTCCTACAACAGCTATAATGTGGACACTAGTCTGTCCTACAACAGCTGTAATGTTGACACTAGTCTGTCCTACAACAGCTATAATGTAGACACACTAGCTGGTCCTACAACAGCTTTAATGTGGTCACACTAGTCTGTCCTACTAGTCTGTCCTACAATAGCTATAATGTGGACACTGTCCTACAACAGCTACAATGTGGACACACTAGTCTGTCCTACAACAGCTATAATGTGGACACTAGTCTGTCCTACAACAGCTATAATGTGGACACACTAGTCTGTCCTACAACAGCTATAATGTGGACACTAGTCTGTCCTACAACAGCTATGATGTGGACACTAGTCTGTCCTACAACAGCTATAATGTGGACACTGTCCTACAACAGCTATAATGTGGACACTGTCCTACAACAGCTATAATGTGGACACTAGTCTGTCCTACAACAGCTATATTGTGGACACACTAGCCTGTCCTACAACAGCTATAATATGGACACTAGTCTGTCCTACAACAGCTATAATGTGGACACTAGTCTGTCCTACAACAGCTGTAATGTTGACACTAGTCTGTCCTACAACAGCTATAATGTAGACACACTAGCTGGTCCTACAACAGCTTTAATGTGGTCACACTAGTCTGTCCTACTAGTCTGTCCTACAATAGCTATAATGTGGACACTGTCCTACAACAGCTATAATGTGGACACACTAGTCTGTCCTACAACAGCTTTAATGTGGACACACTAGTCTGTCCTACAACAGCTATAATGTGGACACTGTACTACAACAGCTATAATGTGGACACTAGTCTGTCTTACAACAGCTATATTGTGGACACACTAGCCTGTACTACAACAGCTATAATGTGGACACAAGCCTGTCCTACAACAGCTATAATGTGGACACTAGTCTGTCCTACAACAGCTATAATGTGGACACTAGTCTGTCCTACAACAGCTATAATGTGGACACACTAGTCTGTCCTACAACAGCTATAATGTGGACACTAGTCTGTCCTACAACAGCTATGATGTGGACACTAGTCTGTCCTACAACAGCTATAATGTGGACACTAGTCTGTCCTACAACAGCTATAATGTGGACACTAGTCTGTCCTACAACAGCTATAATGTGGACACTAGTCTGTCCTACAACATCTATAATGTTGACACACTAGCCTGTCCTACAACAGCTATAATGTTAACACACTAGTCTGTACTACAACAGCTGTAATGTGGACACTGTCCTACAACAACTATAATGTTTACACTAGTCTGTCCTACAACAGCTATAATGTGGACATACCAGTCTGTCCTACAACAGCTATAATGTGGACACACTAGTTTGTCCTACAACAGCTATAATGTGGACACTGTCCTACAACAGCTATAATGTGGACATACCAGTCTGTCCTACAACAGCTATAATGTGGACACACTAGTCTGTCCTACAACAGCTATAATGTGGACACACCAGTCTGTCCTACAACAGCTATAATGTGGACACACTAGCCTGTCCTACAACAGCTATAATGTTAACACACTAGTCTGTCCTACAACAGCTATAATGTGGACAATGTCCTACAACAGCTTTAATGTGGAGACTAGTCTGTCCTACAACAGCTATAATGTGGACACACTAGTCTCTCCTACAACAGCTATAATGTGTACACACTAGCCTGTCCTACAACAGCTATAATGTGGACACTAGTCTGTCCTACAACAGCTGTAATGTTGACACTAGTCTGTCCTACAACAGCTATAATGTAGACACACTAGCTGGTCCTACAACAGCTTTAATGTGGTCACACTAGTCTGTCCTACTAGTCTGTCCTACAATAGCTATAATGTGGACACTGTCCTACAACAGCTATAATGTGGACACACTAGTCTGTCCTACAACAGCTTTAATGTGGACACACTAGTCTGTCCTACAACAGCTATAATGTGGACACTGTACTACAACAGCTATAATGTGGACACTAGTCTGTCTTACAACAGCTATATTGTGGACACACTAGCCTGTACTACAACAGCTATAATGTGGACACTAGCCTGTCCTACAACAGCTATAATGTGGACACTAGTCTGTCCTACAACAGCTATAATGTGGACACTAGTCTGTCCTACAACAGCTATAATGTGGACACACTAGTCTGTCCTACAACAGCTATAATGTGGACACTAGTCTGTCCTACAACAGCTATGATGTGGACACTAGTCTGTCCTACAACAGCTATAATGTGGACACTGTCCTACAGCAGCTATAATGTGGACACTGTCCTAAAACAGCTATAATGTGGACACTAGTCTGTCCTACAACAGCTATATTGTGGACACACTAGCCTGTCCTACAACAGCTATAATATGGACACTAGTCTGTCCTACAACAGCTATAATGTGGACACTAGTCTGTCCTACAACAGCTATAATGTAGACACACTAGCCTGTCCTACAACAACTATAATGTTGACACACTAGTCTGTCTTACAACAGCTATATTGTGGACACACTAGCCTGTACTACAACAGCTATAATGTGGACACTAGCCTGTCCTACAACAGCTATAATGTGGACACTAGTCTGTCCTACAACAGCTATAATGTGGACACTAGTCTGTCCTACAACAGCTATAATGTGGACACACTAGTCTGTCCTACAACAGCTATAATGTGGACACTAGTCTGTCCTACAACAGCTATGATGTGGACACTAGTCTGTCCTACAACAGCTATAATGTGGACACTGTCCTACAACAGCTATAATGTGGACACTGTCCTAAAACAGCTATAATGTGGACACTAGTCTGTCCTACAACAGCTATATTGTGGACACACTAGCCTGTCCTACAACAGCTATAATATGGACACTAGTCTGTCCTACAACAGCTATAATGTGGACACTAGTCTGTCCTACAACAGCTATAATGTAGACACACTAGCCTGTCCTACAACAACTATAATGTTGACACACTAGTCTGTCCTACAACAGCTATAATGTGGACACTAGTCTGTCCTTCAACAGCTATAATGTAGACACACTAGCCTGTCCTACAACAGCTATTATGTGGACACTAGTCTTTCCTACAACAGCTATAATGTGGACACACCAGTCTGTCCTACAACAGCAATAATGTGGACACACCAGTCTGTCCTACAACATCTATAATGTTGATACACTAACCTGTCCTACAACAGCTATAATGTTAACACACTAGTCTGTACTACAACAGCTATAATGTGGACACACTAGTCTGTCCTACAACAGCAATAATGTGGACACACCAGTCTGTCCTACAACATCTATAATGTTGACACACTAACCTGTCCTACAACAGCTATAATGTTAACACACTAGTCTGTACTACAACAGCTATGATGTGGACACTAGTCTGTCCTACAACAGCTATAATGTGGACACTGTCCTACAACAGCTATAATGTGGACACTGTCCTAAAACAGCTATAATGTGGACACTAGTCTGTCCTACAACGGCTATATTGTGGACACACTAGCCTGTCCTACAACAGCTATAATATGGACACTAGTCTGTCCTACAACAGCTATAATGTGGACACTAGTCTGTCCTACAACAGCTATAATGTAGACACACTAGCCTGTCCTACAACAACTATAATGTTGACACACTAGTCTGTCCTACAACAGCTATAATGTGGACACTAGTCTGTCCTTCAACAGCTATAATGTAGACACACTAGCCTGTCCTACAACAGCTATTATGTGGACACACCAGTCTGTCCTACAACAGCAATAATGTGGACACCCCAGTCTGTCCTACAACATCTATAATGTTGACACACTAACCTGTCCTACAACAGCTATAATGTTAACACACTAGTCTGTCCTACAACAGCTATAATGTGGACACACCAGTCTGTCCTACAACAGCTATAATGTGGACACACTAGCCTGTCCTACAACAGCTATAATGTTAACACACTAGTCTGTCCTACAACAGCTATAATGTGGACACTAGTCTGTCCTACAACAGCTATAATGTGGACACACTAGTCTCTCCTACAACAGCTATAATGTGTACACACTAGCCTGTCCTACAACAGCTATAAACTGGACACTAGTCTGTCCTACAACAGCTGTAATGTTGACACTAGTCTGTCCTACAACAGCTATAATGTAGACACACTAGCTGGTCCTACAACAGCTTTAATGTGGTCACACTAGTCTGTCCTAGTAGTCTGTCCTACAATAGCTATAATGTGGACACTGTCCTACAACAGCTATAATGTGGACACACTAGTCTGTCCTACAACAGCTTTAATGTGGACACACTAGTCTGTCCTACAACAGCTATAATGTGGACACTGTACTACAACAGCTATAATGTGGACACTAGTCTGTCTTACAACAGCTATATTGTGGACACACTAGCCTGTACTACAACAGCTATAATGTGGACACTAGCCTGTCCTACAACAGCTATAATGTGGACACTAGTCTGTCCTACAACAGCTATAATGTGGACACTAGTCTGTCCTACAACAGCTATAATGTGGACACACTAGTCTGTCCTACAACAGCTATAATGTGGACACTAGTCTGTCCTACAACAGCTATGATGTGGACACTAGTCTGTCCTACAACAGCTATAATGTGGACACTGTCCTACAACAGCTATAATGTGGACACTGTCCTAAAACAGCTACAATGTGGACACTAGTCTGTCCTACAACAGCTATATTGTGGACACACTAGCCTGTCCTACAACAGCTATAATATGGACACTAGTCTGTCCTACAACAGCTATAATGTGGACACTAGTCTGTCCTACAACAGCTATAATGTAGACACACTAGCCTGTCCTACAACAACTATAATGTTGACACACTAGTCTGTCCTACAACAGCTATAATGTGGACACTAGTCTGTCCTTCAACAGCTATAATGTAGACACACTAGCCTGTCCTACAACAGCTATTATGTGGACACTAGTCTTTCCTACAACAGCTATAATGTGAACACACCAGTCTGTCCTACAACAGCAATAATGTGGACACACCAGTCTGTCCTACAACATCTATAATGTTGACACACTAACCTGTCCTACAACAGCTATAATGTTAACACACTAGTCTGTACTACAACAGCTATAATGTGGACACACTAGTCTGTCCTACAACAGCAATAATGTGGACACACCAGTCTGTCCTACAACATCTATAATGTTGACACACTAACCTGTCCTACAACAGCTATAATGTTGACACACTAGTCTGTACTACAACAGCTATAATGTGGACACACCAGTCTGTCCTACAACATCTATAATGTTGACACACTAACCTGTCCTAAAACAGCTATAATGTTAACACACTAGTCTGTACTACAACAGCTATAATGTGGACACACTAGTCTGTCCTACAACAGCTACAATGTGGACACACTAGTCTGTCCTACAACATCTATAATGTTAACACACTAGTCTGTACTACAACAGCTATAATGTGGACACTGTCCTACAACAACTATAATGTTTACACTAGTCTGTCCTACAACAGATATAATTTAGACACACTAGTCTGTCCTACAACAGCTATAATGTGGACATACAAGTCTGTCCTACAACAGCTATAATGTGGACACACTAGTCTGTCTAACAAAAGCTATAATGTGGACACTGTCCTACAACAGCTATAATGTGGACATACCAGTCTGTCCTACAACAGCTATAATGTGGACACACTAGTCTGTCCTACAACAGCTATAATGTGGACACACCAGTCTGTCCTACAACAGCTATAATGTGGACACACTAGCCTGTCCTACAACAGCTATAATGTTAACACACTAGTCTGTCCTACAACAGCTATAATGTGGACAATGTCCTACAACAGCTTTAATGTGGAGACTAGTCTGTCCTACAACAGCTATAATGTGGACACTAGTCTGTCCTACAACAGCTATAATGTGGACACACTAGTCTGTCCTACAACAGCTATAATGTGTACACACTAGCCTGTCCTACAACAGCTATAATGTGGACACTAGTCTGTCCTACAACAGCTGTAATGTTGACACAAGTCTGTCCTACAACAGCTATAATGTAGACACACTAGCTGGTCCTACAACAGCTTTAATGTGGTCACACTAGTCTGTCCTACTAGTCTGTCCTACAATAGCTATAATGTGGACACTGTCCTACAACAGCTATAATGTGGACACACTAGTCTGTCCTACAACAGCTTTAATGTGGACACACTAGTCTGTCCTACAACAGCTATAATGTGGACACTGTACTACAACAGCTATAATTTGGACACTAGTCTGTCTTACAACAGCTATATTGTGGACACACTAGCCTGTACTACAACAGCTATAATGTGGACACTAGCCTGTCCTACAACAGCTATAATGTGGACACTAGTCTGTCCTACAACAGCTATAATGTGGACACTAGTCTGTCCTACAACAGCTATAATGTGGACACACTAGTCTGTCCTACAACAGCTATAATGTGGACACTAGTCTGTCCTACAACAGCTATGATGTGGACACTAGTCTGTCCTACAACAGCTATAATGTGGACACTGTCCTACAACAGCTATAATGTGGACACTGTCCTACAACAGCTATAATGTGGACACTAGTCTGTCCTACAACAGCTATATTGTGGACACACTAGCCTGTCCTACAACAGCTATAATATGGACACTAGTCTGTCCTACAACAGCTATAATGTGGACACTAGTCTGTCCTTCAACAGCTATAATGTAGACACACTAGCCTGTCCTACAACAGCTATTATGTGGACACTAGTCTTTCCTACAACAGCTATAATGTGGACACACCAGTATGTCCTACAACAGCAATAATGTGGACACACCAGTCTGTCCTACAACATCTATAATGTTGACACACTAACCTGTCCTACAACAGCTATAATGTTAACACACTAGTCTGTACTACAACAGCTATAATGTGGACACACTAGTCTGTCCTACAACAGCAATAATGTGGACACACCAGTCTGTCCTACAACAGCTATAATGTGGACACTAGTCTGTCCTACAACAGCTATATTGTGGACACACTAGCCTGTCCTACAACAGCTATAATATGGACACTAGTCTGTCCTACAACAGCTATAATGTGGACACTAGTCTGTCCTACAACAGCTATAATGTAGACACACTAGCCTGTCCTACAACAACTATAATGTTGACACACTAGTCTGTCCTACAACAGCTATAATGTGGACACTAGTCTGTCCTTCAACAGCTATAATGTAGACACACTAGCCTGTCCTACAACAGCTATTATGTGGACACTAGTCTTTCCTACAACAGCTATAATGTGGACACACCAGTCTGTCCTACAACAGCAATAATGTGGACACACCAGTCTGTCCTACAACATTTATAATGTTGACACAGTAACCTGTCCTACAACAGCTATAATGTTAACACACTAGTCTGTACTACAACAGCTATAATGTGGACACACTAGTCTGTCCTACAACAGCAATAATGTGGACACACCAGTCTGTCCTACAACATCTATAATGTTGACACACTAACCTGTCCTACAACAGCTATAATGTTAACACACTAGTCTGTACTACAACAGCTATAATGTGGACACACTAGTCTGTCCTACAACAGCAATAATGTGGACACACCAGTCTGTCCTACAACATCTATAATGTTGACACACTGACCTGTCCTACAACAGCTATAATGTTAACACACTAGTCTGTACTACAACAGCTATAATATGGACACACCAGTCTGTCCTACAACAGCTATAATGTGGACACACCAGTCTGTCCTAAAACAGCTATAATGTGGACATACCAGTCTGTACTACAACAGCTATAATGTGGACACACTAGTCTGTCCTACAACAGCTACAATGTAGACCCACTAGTCTGTCCTACAACAGCTGCAATGTAGACACACTAGTCTGTCTTACAACAGCTATAATGTGGACACACTATTCTGTCCTACAAAAGCTATAATGTGGACACACTAGTCTGTTCTAGAAAAGCAATGTCAATGGGGTTTGCAATGACTTATGACTTCCTTCTAACTCCACCACTTTAAGGAGTGTCTTGCCTAGTCTTCCTGGACAGTTTTTTTTCACCCTATCCATAAGCAACCATATGATTCATATAATAAATGATTTATTAAATGCCGTTCAATGTATTTATGGATTTGCCCTTATCTTTATGTCCCCAGATAGCGCCAGGTGGTTATCGACTTAAAAACAAATGTTGCAGATTGTTTTGGGTCTCATTCGAAACACATCACCATCTTAAACAGTCTTATCTGAAGGGAAAGGTCCCTGGGGAGTAAGTGTCTTTGTTTTCTTTAGCCTGTGGCCCTTCCCTTGGCGTTCAGTCTCTGTGTGGGTGGCTTTGGCTTAGGTCACAGTGACCAGGGTGCAGTAGCCATAGTGAAATAGTGAATTTAATATTTTACCCATTATTATGGTTCTGTTGACATTCTGGCTGCTCTTGTGCAACTGTCAGGGCTCTTATCAGTAGCTGAGATCTGGCCTCCTGTGCCAGACCAGACCGTAACAGACAGACAGACATGTCCATGGAATAGGAGAGAGACGTGGCCTCACCAGTTTACCAAACACAGCCCGTCACTGTGACTAACTCACTGGACCTCTGGCTACAATCAGGTCACAGTGTATCTTGATAAAATATGACTGTGACATGTTGTCATAATGTCTTTATGTCCTTATCTATGTGGAATAGCTGCCTGGCATACAACTACTGACATGACATCTGAACTGCTCATGTCACGGCGGTGGTTCAATCAGACAACTGGTTCAGCCTGAAAGATAATCTGCTAGTTGATCCTTTTTGTTGTTGAAGCTGTTTATGAGATATGAGAGGTGGAGAGGGGGACTGAAACTGCACAGTTAGTATCCGTTTGAGTGATATTCGGGCGTTGCAGGTCTTCTGTGTACCACCACACCCCTAATCTATACTAACAAGGGGAACTATAGATCACATTAAATGTGTGAAAAAGGAAGTGGGTATGTACCCATGCCGAGGTTAGAGATGAGAGTGTAGGGGACTACTGGTGATGACACAGAGTCTGACACCACATCTCTTTGTTCTCTGGTGGTGTTGTTGTGAGAGATGTATTAGAGGATGCAAAACAAATATCTGATTAATTATATATTTTTATCACATACTATGCTTGGTAAGAGACAACAGTGTGAGATCTATTTCTAGACAGTGATAAGATTGACCTCCATTTTGTAATTTAACTTTATTGTTGGCTATAGACAATAAAATGTCTTTGGCAATATCATTGCCCACTAACTAAGCAGCACTCTATAAACTGGAATAACATGTCAAGTTTATCGGAAATATCTGTTGATGAGCCTGCAAAAGGCTGTTGTGGATTTTGTTGTATTCAGAATAATACAATTGTCTGAGATTAAATCTCTCAGAGAGATTTGAGGCCAAGTAAGACAGATAGATGAAAATAATGAAGCCTGACTGGACTATACGGAGGGTACTGTAGCAAACAAACAGCAGAGACCTGAAGACACCATCCAACCTGGAACTGAGTGAGTAGTGTTTGGTCTGACGCTATTTTGAAAAAAATAAAGTACATCACAATTATTATTATTTTATTTTATGGGGACTGAATGATGAGTTAAGGCTCCCAGGCTTGCAAGGACAGACCAGATACAAATTCAATTAGCACTAAGGTGTGAGGTAAACGGTGTCAAGGCCTTTGGGCCCAACAAGTGTCAGGAGTCTTTGAAGCATCCTCTGAAACCCCCTCCTACTGTTCAAAGACCATTCACAGGCATTTTCTACAAGAAATCTGCCTTCAGAAATAAAAGCATCTCCCAAGTGGGTGTGACACCTACTCTCATTGCCTGCTGCACTGCTGCTTGGATAACACCTTAGTGATCTGTTCACCGTCTGCCCTGGCCTGTCTCCCCCTGTCTGGTACAGGTACCCCCACCACACTAACCCCTCTCTCCCGAGCTTTCGCTCACCTCCAGCGCTCACGCACTGTTGGGGCGAGTGACTCTGAACTTACAATGGCTAGCCCCAAGTCGTTAACTGACTTGCCTAGTTAAATAAAGCTAAACCAGATGTCATAAATCAGCACTGCAGATCTCTCCCTGTCCTATGCCGTTCCTTGATTGTATTACTGTGGATGATATCTGGAAATGTGCATGTACACCCTGGCCCATCTACTGTTGCTAGCCCTAATTCTGACTTGTGCTCTGATATCTCCTTCACTGATTTCTGCTCTCATAAAAGCCTGGGATTTCTGCACGTTAACACCAGAAGCTTATTACCTAAAATGGACGAATTGAAAGTGTGGGTTCACAGCTCCAAACCAGATGTGTTGGTCATTATTGAGACGTGGTGAAGGAAGAGTGTTTTGAATACTGATGTTAACCTTTCTGGTTAGAACCCTTTTTGGCAAGACCGATCTTCCAAAGGTGGGGGAGTGGCAATCTTTACCAAGGATCACCTTCAGTGCTCGGTTGTCTCTACCAAGTCTATCCCGAAATAATTGGATTTGCTGGTTTTAAGCATTACACTTTCAAATAGCTCTTTGTTGACTGTTGCTGGGTGCTATCGTCCTCCATCAGCACCGGCCTGTACCCTACCTGCCCAAAGCTCTCTCCTGCCCCCTTACATTAAGTATGAATTTGTCCTGCTTGGTGACCTAAACTGGGACATGCTTAAACCACCTGACCAAGTCCTAAAGCAATGGGACTCCCTAAATCTTTCTCAGATTATTACCAATCCCACAAGGTAGGACTCCAAACACCCAGAAAAGGCTACTCTCCTCAATGTTATCCTCACAAATAATCCTGATAGGTATCAGTCTGGTGTTTTCTATAATGACCTTAGTGATCACAGTTTTACAGCCTGTGTTCGTAATGGCTGCTCAGTGAAATGACCTGTCCTGATTTGTCAAAGATACTTGCTAAAAAACTTTAATGAGCAAGCCTTCCTTCATGAACTGGCCTCTGTAAAATGGTATAGAATCAGCTTCATCCCCTCTGTCAAAGACGCTTGGACCTTCTTTTTTTATATTTACAGTGGTATTGTTAACAAACAGGCCCCCATAAAGAAAATGAGCATTAAAACAGGTTCAGCCCTTGGTTCGACCATGATCTTTCAGAGTTACTCCACCTCAAGAATTGCATTTGGCGAAAGGCTTGGCACACGCATATGCTGGCTGTGTCACGACTCCGACCGAAGGTGACTCCCCTTCCCGTTCGAGTGGCGCTCGGCGGTCGTCGTCACCGGCCTACTAGCTGCCACTGACTCTTTTTCCGCCCCCTCCTTATGTGTTTATTTGTTACACCTGTGTTTAGGTGATTATAATTAGTTGGGCTTTATTAGTCAGCCAGCCCGTACGTTTCTTTGTGCGGGATTGTTCAGTTGTAGTTTTGGATTCGGGAGTAGATGAACGTGTTGTTTGTTTCGTTCCTCGATTGTCTTTTGGACTGGGTTTTTGTCCTCTGTGTATTGGGACATTCGTTTGGTACACCCAGTGTTTCAGTGTGGACATTGTTTTGCCGGTTGTGCATTAAAAGGCACTATATTGAACTCTCTGCTGTTCCTGCGCCTGACTTCACACCCCCCGACACCCAGAGCGTTACAGAATCCCGCACCACAAGAAATGGAGTCAGCAGGAGCAGCAGCCAACCCTCTCCCATCGATGGAGGAACGGGTTCTCCACCACACCACCGTCCTCCATCGGATCGGATCAGCCATGGACCAAATGATGGAGAGAATGGACCGATGGGATAGGAGTGGGCTCCTCTCTCCACCTTCGGCTCCCCCCCCTCAGGACTCTCCATCCCCCGGCTCCAGCGCGCTCCGTCTTACGCTCCCGAGGGATTATGATGGAGCGGCGGGGTGTCAGGGGTTCTTACTCCAACTGGAACTATACCTGGCCACCGTTAGCCCCACTCCCTCGGGAGCGGAGAGGGTGAGTGTCCTCGTCTCCTGCCTAACGGGTCGTGCTCTGGAGTGGGCCAACGCAGTCTGGAATGGCCCGGACTCAGCGAAGGAGCACTACCCAGAGTTTACCCGCCGTTTTGAAAGACTATTCCATCTCAGGCAGGAGAAGAGGAGCGCACAGGATTACGTGCTGGAGTTCCGGACCTTGGCCGCGGGATCAGGGTGGAACGACAGGGCCCTTATTGACCACTACCGGTGTAGTCTCCGGGAGGACGTCCCTAGCGTGTCGGGACACCGCTCTTTCCCTTGATGAGCTAATTGACATGTCCATCCGACTGGACAATCTGCTGGCTACCCGCGGGCGTTCGGAGAGGGTCCTGTGCGTTCCACCACCCAGCACCCCGGCTCCCATCCCGATGGAGTTGGGAGGGGCCGCGCCTAGGGGTATCGGAGGAGGAGGCCCCCCCCTGCACCTGCTGTGGTCGGAGAGGACACACGGCCGATCGGTGCTGGGGGGGTCCGTCTGGGAGTCGAGATGGCAGGCGGAACACTTCTCGATCACCCCAGGTGAGTCAGCACCAAACTCACCCAGAACGCCCTGTTGGTCACATGTTTGTCTTGATTTTTTTTCTTAAATTTTTCCCCTCTTCCCAGCATAGGGCGCTAGTCGATTCAGGTGCAGCTGGGAACTTTATGGATCGCGGACTCGCCCGTAAGTTGGGCGTTCCGCTTGTGCCGATAGATTCTCCCTTTCCCGTGCACTCCCTAGATAGCCGGCCATTAGGGTCAGGGGTGGTCAGGGAGGCCACAGTTCCACTGGACATGGTGACGCAGGGGAATCATAGCGAACGTATCAGTCTCTATATTATTGATTCGCCTGCGTTTCCAGTGGTGCTGGGAATTCCCTGGCTGGCCCGGCACAATCCCAGTATTTCGTGGAGACAGGGGGTTCTCCAGGGGTGGTCAGAGGAGTGTTCTGGAAGGTGTCTGGGAGTTTCCATCGGTGCCACGTCGGTGGAGAGTCCAGACCAGAGTTCCACGGTGTGCATTCCCCCCGAGTATGCCGATTTGGCAATCGCTTTCTGTAAAAAGAAAGCGACGAAATTACCACCCCATCGACCGGGAAGGGATTGTGCGATAGATCTCCAGGTAAACGCTGCGCTTCCCAAGAGTCACGTGTACCCCTTGTCCCAAGAGGAGACGTTGGCTATGGAGACATATGTCACGGAGTCTCTGGGACAGGGGTACATTCGGCCCTCCATATCACCTGTCTCCTCGAGTTTCTTTTTTGTGAAGAAAAAGGAGGGAGGTTTGCGTCCGTGTATTGATTATAGAGGTCTAAATGCCATCACAGTGGGGTTTAGTTACCCACTACCTCCCATCGCTTCGGCGGTGGAATCATTTCACGGAGCGCAGTTCTTTACAAAACTGGACCTCAGGAGCGCGTACAGTCTGGTGCGTATTCGGAAAGGAGACGAGTGGAAAACCGCATTTAGTACCACATCGGGCCACTATGAGTACTGCGTCATGCCTATGGGTTAAAGAATGCTCCAGCCGTTTTCCAATCCTTTGTAGACGAGATTCTCAGGGACCTGCACGTGCAGGGGGTGGTTGTGTATATCGATGACATTCTGATCTACTCAGCTACTCACGCCGCGCATGTATCTCTGGTATGCAAGGTGCTTGGCAGACTGCTGGAGCATGACCTATACGTCAAGGCTGAGAAGTGTGTGTTCTCCAAACGAGCCGTCTCCTTCCTGGGTTATCGCATTTCCACCTCGGGGGTGATGGTGGAGAGTGACCGCATTAAGGCCGTGCGTAATTGGCCGACTCCGACCACGGTAAAAGAGGTGCAGCGGTTTTTGGGTTTTGCCAACTACTACCGGAGATTTATCCGGGGTTTTGGCCAGGTAGCGGCTCCCATTACCTCACTGCTAAAGGGGGGCCCGGTGCGGTTGCGGTGGTCAGCAGCGGCGGACGGAGCTTTCAACAGGTTGAAGGCTCTGTTCACGGATGCGCCCGTGTTGGCGCATCCGGACCCCTCTTTAGCATTCATAGTGGAGGTGGACGCGTCCGAGGCTGGGGTGGGTGCCGTGCTATCACAGCGCTCGGGTACGCCACCAAAACTCCGCCCCTGCGCTTTCTTCTCTAGGAAGCTCAGCCCAGCGGAGCGTAACTATGATGTGGGGGACCGGGAGTTGTTAGCGGTGGTCAGGGCTCTGAAGGTGTCGAGACACTGGCTTGAGGGGGCTAAGCACCCCTTTCTCATCTGGACCGACCACCAGAATCTGGAGTATATTCGGGCAGCTAGGAGACTGAACCCACGTGGCAAGGTGGGCCATGTTCTTCACCCGGTTCCGGTTTACGTTATCCTATAGATCAGGCTCCCAAAACGTAAAGGCTGACGCACTGTCCCGGCTTTACGACACGGAGGATAGGTCCACCGAACCCACTCCCATCCTCCCCGCCTCGAGGCTGATAGCGGCAGTGGTATGGGAGGTGGACTCGGACATCGAGCGGGCGCTACGGGCGGAACCCGCGCCTCCTCAGTGTCCGGCGGGGCGGAAGTACGTGCCGCTTGGTGTTCGGGACCAACTGATTTGGTGGGCTCACGTCCTACCCTCCTCGGGTCACCCTGGGGTGGCGAGGACAGTGGGGAGCCTTCGGGGGAGGTACTAGTGGCCTACTTTAGCTCGGGACGTTAGGGTTTATGTCTCCTCCTGTTCGGTATGCGCCCAGAGTAAGGCTCCTAGGCACCTTCCTAGAGGGAAGTTGCAACCCCTCCCCGTTCCACAACGGCCATGGTCTCATCTGTCCGTAGATTTCCTGACCGATCTTCCCCCGTCTCAGGGAAACACTACGGTTCTGGTGATTGTGGATCGGTTTTCTAAGTCCTGCCGTCTCCTCCCGTTGCCCGGTATCCCTACAGCCCTACAGACTGCGGAGGCCTTATTCACCCACGTCTTCCGGCACTACGGGGTGCCGGAGGACATCGTTTCTGATCGGGGCCCCCAGTTCACGTCCCGAGTATGGAGGGCGTTCATGGAGCGTCTGGGGGTCTCGGTCAGCCTGACTTCCGGTTATCACCCCGAGAGTAATGGGCAGGTGGAGAGAGTGAACCAGGAGGTGGGTAGGTTTCTGCGGTTGTATTGCCAGGACCGGCCAGGGGAGTGGGCGAGATACATTCCCTGGGCCGAGATGGCCCAGAACTCACTACGCCACTCCTCTACTAACGTATCCCCCTTTCAGTGTGTGTTGGGGTACCAGCCGGTCCTGGCACCATGGCATCCGAGCCAGACCGAGGCTCCTGCGGTGGAGGAATGGGTACAGCGCTCCAAGGAGACCTGGAGGGCCGTCCAGGAGTCCCTCCAACAAGCGAGTGGAAGGCAGAAGAGGAGCGCTGATCGCCACCGCAGTGAGGCCCCCGTGTTTGTACCGGGGGAAAGGGTCTGGCTCTCGACCCGAAACCTGTCCCTCCACTTGCCCTGCCGGAAGCTGGGGCCGCAGTGTGTAGGGCCTTTCAAAGTCCTGAGGAGAATAAACGAGGTGTGTTATCGATTACAACTCCCTTCCTATTATCGTATTAACCCCTCGTTTCATGTGTCTCTCCTCAGGCCGGTGGTAGCTGGTCCCCTGCAGGACGGTGAGGTGCCGGAGGTCCCTCCTCCCCCTCTGGACATCGAGGGGTCCCCGGCGTATACGATACGGGCCATTCTGGACTCGAGACGCCGGGTGAGGGGCCTGCAGTACCTCGTGGACTGGGAGGGGTACGGTCCGGAGGAGAGGTGCTGGGTACCGGTGGGGGACATTTTGGATCCATCAATGTTGAGGGATTTCCATCGCCTCCATCCGGATCGCCCTGCGCCTCGCCCTCCGGGTCGACCTCGAGGCCGAGGGGGGGTACTGTCACGACTCCGACCGAAGGTGACTCCCCTTCCCGTTCGAGTGGCGCTCGGCGGTCGTCGTCACCGGCCTACTAGCTGCCACTGACTCTTTTTCCGCCCCCTCCTTATGTGTTTATTTGTTACACCTGTGTTTAGGTGATTATAATTAGTTGGGCTTTATTAGTCAGCCAGCCCGTACGTTTCTTTGTGCGGGATTGTTCAGTGGTAGTTTTGGATTCGGGAGTAGATGAACGTGTTGTTTGTTTCGTTCCTCGATTGTCTTTTGGACTGGGTTTTTGTCCTCTGTGTATTGGGACATTCGTTTGGTACACCCAGTGTTTCAGTGTGGACATTGTTTTGCCGGTTGTGCATTAAAAGGCACTATATTGAACTCTCTGCTGTTCCTGCGCCTGACTTCACACCCCCCGACACCCAGAGCGTTACAGAATCCCGCACCACAAGAAATGGAGTCAGCAGGAGCAGCAGCCAACCCTCTCCCATCGATGGAGGAACGGGTTCTCCACCACACCACCGTCCTCCATCGGATCGGATCAGCCATGGACCAAATGATGGAGAGAATGGACCGATGGGAGTGGAGTGGGCTCCTCTCTCCACCTT
Organism: Salvelinus alpinus; assembly: GCF_045679555.1. Taxonomy (NCBI): domain Eukaryota; kingdom Metazoa; phylum Chordata; class Actinopteri; order Salmoniformes; family Salmonidae; genus Salvelinus; species Salvelinus alpinus. Next base: position 20,217,143 of record NC_092100.1, on the reverse strand, counting down.
CGGCTCCCCCCCCTCAGGACTCTCCATCCCCCGGCTCCAGCGCTCTCCGTCTTACGCTCCCGAGGGATTATGATGGAGCGGCGGGGTGTCAGGGGTTCTTACTCCAACTGGAACTATACCTGGCCACCGTTAGCCCCACTCCCTCGGGAGCGGAGAGGGTGAGTGTCCTCGTCTCCTGCCTAACGGGTCGTGCTCTGGAGTGGGCCAACGCAGTCTGGAATGGCCCGGACTCAGCGAAGGAGCACTACCCAGAGTTTACCCGCCGTTTTGAAAGACTATTCCATCTCAGGCAGGAGAAGAGGAGCGCACAGGATTACGTGCTGGAGTTCCGGACCTTGGCCGCGGGATCAGGGTGGAACGACAGGGCCCTTATTGACCACTACCGGTGTAGTCTCCGGGAGGACGTCCCTAGCGTGTCGGGACACCGCTCTTTCCCTTGATGAGCTAATTGACATGTCCATCCGACTGGACAATCTGCTGGCTACCCGCGGGCGTTCGGAGAGGGTCCTGTGCGTTCCACCACCCAGCACCCCGGCTCCCATCCCGATGGAGTTGGGAGGGGCCGCGCCTAGGGGTATCGGAGGAGGAGGCCCCCCCTGCACCTGCTGTGGTCGGAGAGGACACACGGCCGATCGGTGCTGGGGGGGTCCGTCTGGGAGTCGAGATGGCAGGCGGAACACTTCTCGATCACCCCAGGTGAGTCAGCACCAAACTCACCCAGAACGCCCTGTTGGTCACATGTTTGTCTTGATTTTTTTTCTTAAATTTTTCCCCTCTTCCCAGCATAGGGCGCTAGTCGATTCAGGTGCAGCTGGGAACTTTATGGATCGCGGACTCGCCCGTAAGTTGGGCGTTCCGCTTGTGCCGATAGATTCTCCCTTTCCCGTGCACTCCCTAGATAGCCGGCCATTAGGGTCAGGGGTGGTCAGGGAGGCCACAGTTCCACTGGACATGGTGACGCAGGGGAATCATAGGGAACGTATCAGTCTCTATATTATTGATTCGCCTGCGTTTCCAGTGGTGCTGGGAATTCCCTGGCTGGCCCGGCACAATCCCAGTATTTCGTGGAGACAGGGGGTTCTCCAGGGGTGGTCAGAGGAGTGTTCTGGAAGGTGTCTGGGAGTTTCCATCGGTGCCACGTCGGTGGAGAGTCCAGACCAGAGTTCCACGGTGTGCATTCCCCCCGAGTATGCCGATTTGGCAATCGCTTTCTGTAAAAAGAAAGCGACGAAATTACCACCCCATCGACCGGGAAGGGATTGTGCGATAGATCTCCAGGTAAACGCTGCGCTTCCCAAGAGTCACGTGTACCCCTTGTCCCAAGAGGAGACGTTGGCTATGGAGACATATGTCACGGAGTCTCTGGGACAGGGGTACATTCGGCCCTCCATCTCACCTGTCTCCTCGAGTTTCTTTTTTGTGAAGAAAAAGGAGGGAGGTTTGCGTCCGTGTATTGATTATAGAGGTCTAAATGCCATCACAGTGGGGTTTAGTTACCCACTACCTCTCATCGCTTCGGCGGTGGAATCATTTCACGGAGCGCAGTTCTTTACAAAACTGGACCTCAGGAGCGCGTACAGTCTGGTGCGTATTCGGAAAGGAGACGAGTGGAAAACCGCATTTAGTACCACATCGGGCCACTATGAGTACTGCGTCATGCCTATGGGTTAAAGAATGCTCCAGCCGTTTTCCAATCCTTTGTAGACGAGATTCTCAGGGACCTGCACGTGCAGGGGGTGGTTGTGTATATCGATGACATTCTGATCTACTCAGCTACTCACGCCGCGCATGTATCTCTGGTATGCAAGGTGCTTGGCAGACTGCTGGAGCATGACCTATACGTCAAGGCTGAGAAGTGTGTGTTCTCCAAACGAGCCGTCTCCTTCCTGGGTTATCGCATTTCCACCTCGGGGGTGGTGGTGGAGAGTGACCGCATTAAGGCCGTGCGTAATTGGCCGACTCCGACCACGGTAAAAGAGGTGCAGCGGTTTTTGGGTTTTGCCAACTACTACCGGAGATTTATCCGGGGTTTTGGCCAGGTAGCGGCTCCCATTACCTCACTGCTAAAGGGGGGCCCGGTGCGGTTGCGGTGGTCAGCAGCGGCGGACGGAGCTTTCAACAGGTTGAAGGCTCTGTTCACGGATGCGCCCGTGTTGGCGCATCCGGACCCCTCTTTAGCATTCATAGTGGAGGTGGACGCGTCCGAGGCTGGGGTGGGTGCCGTGCTATCACAGCGCTCGGGTACGCCACCAAAACTCCGCCCCTGCGCTTTCTTCTCTAGGAAGCTCAGCCCAGCGGAGCGTAACTATGATGTGGGGGACCGGGAGTTGTTAGCGGTGGTCAGGGCTCTGAAGGTGTCGAGACACTGGCTTGAGGGGGCTAAGCACCCCTTTCTCATCTGGACCGACCACCAGAATCTGGAGTATATTCGGGCAGCTAGGAGACTGAACCCACGTGGCAAGGTGGGCCATGTTCTTCACCCGGTTCCGGTTTACGTTATCCTATAGACCAGGCTCCCAAAACGTAAAGGCTGACGCACTGTCCCGGCTTTACGACACGGAGGATAGGTCCACCGAACCCACTCCCATCCTCCCCGCCTCGAGGCTGATAGCGGCAGTGGTATGGGAGGTGGACTCGGACATCGAGCGGGCGCTACGGGCGGAACCCGCGCCTCCTCAGTGTCCGGCGGGGCGGAAGTACGTGCCGCTTGGTGTTCGGGACCAACTGATTCGGTGGGCTCACGTCCTACCCTCCTCGGGTCACCCTGGGGTGGCGAGGACAGTGGGGAGCCTTCGGGGGAGGTACTGGTGGCCTACTTTAGCTCGGGACGTTAGGGTTTATGTCTCCTCCTGTTCGGTATGCGCCCAGAGTAAGGCTCCTAGGCACCTTCCTAGAGGGAAGTTGCAACCCCTCCCCGTTCCACAACGGCCATGGTCTCATCTGTCCGTAGATTTCCTGACCGATCTTCCCCCGTCTCAGGGAAACACTACGGTTCTGGTGATTGTGGATCGGTTTTCTAAGTCCTGCCGTCTCCTCCCGTTGCCCGGTATCCCTACAGCCCTACAGACTGCGGAGGCCTTATTCACCCACGTCTTCCGGCACTACGGGGTGCCGGAGGACATCGTTTCTGATCGGGGCCCCCAGTTCACGTCCCGAGTATGGAGGGCGTTCATGGAGCGTCTGGGGGTCTCGGTCAGCCTGACTTCCGGTTATCACCCCGAGAGTAATGGGCAGGTGGAGAGAGTGAACCAGGAGGTGGGTAGGTTTCTGCGGTCGTATTGCCAGGACCGGCCAGGGGAGTGGGCGAGATACATTCCCTGGGCCGAGATGGCCCAGAACTTACTACGCCACTCCTCTACTAACGTATCCCCCTTTCAGTGTGTGTTGGGGTACCAGCCGGTCCTGGCACCATGGCATCCGAGCCAGACCGAGGCTCCTGCGGTGGAGGAATGGGTACAGCGCTCCAAGGAGACCTGGAGGGCCGTCCAGGAGTCCCTCCAACAAGCGAGTGGAAGGCAGAAGAGGAGCGCTGACCGCCACCGCAGTGAGGCCCCCGTGTTTGTACCGGGGGAAAGGGTCTGGCTCTCGACCCGAAACCTGCCCCTCCGCTTGCCCTGCCGGAAGCTGGGGCCGCAGTGTGTAGGGCCTTTCAAAGTCCTGAGGAGAATAAACGAGGTGTGTTATCGATTACAACTCCCTTCCTATTATCGTATTAACCCCTCGTTTCATGTGTCTCTCCTCAGGCCGGTGGTAGCTGGTCCCCTGCAGGACGGTGAGGTGCCGGAGGTCCCTCCTCCCCCTCTGGACATCGAGGGGTCCCCGGCGTATACGATACGGGCCATTCTGGACTCGAGACGCCGGGTGAGGGGCCTGCAGTACCTCGTGGACTGGGAGGGGTACGGTCCGGAGGAGAGGTGCTGGGTACCGGTGGGGGACATTTTGGATCCATCAATGTTGAGGGATTTCCATCGCCTCCATCCGGATCGCCCTGCGCCTCGCCCTCCGGGTCGACCTCGAGGCCGGTGTCTGCGCGCTGCGGGAGCCGCGCGTCAGAGGGGGGGTACTGTCACGACTCCGACCGAAGGTGACTCCCCTTCCCGTTCGAGTGGCGCTCGGCGGTCGTCGTCACCGGCCTACTAGCTGCCACTGACTCTTTTTCCGCCCCCTCCTTATGTGTTTATTTGTTACACCTGTGTTTAGGTGATTATAATTAGTTGGGCTTTATTAGTCAGCCAGCCCGTACGTTTCTTTGTGCGGGATTGTTCAGTTGTAGTTTTGGATTCGGGAGTAGATGAACGTGTTGTTTGTTTCGTTCCTCGATTGTCTTTTGGACTGGGTTTTTGTCCTCTGTGTATTGGGACATTCGTTTGGTACACCCAGTGTTTCAGTGTGGACATTGTTTTGCCGGTTGTGCATTAAAAGGCACTATATTGAACTCTCTGCTGTTCCTGCGCCTGACTTCACACCCCCCGACACCCAGAGCGTTACAGGCTGACTGGCTATTGTTCAGGCAAATGACAAATAAGTACACTCAGGCTATCCGGAAGGCCAAAGTTAGTTACTTTAAGGAGCAGTTCTCTCTCTGTGCGTCTAACCCCAAGAAGTTCTGGAAACCGGTTAAAGACCTGGAGAATAAACTCTCCTCCTCACAGCTGCCCATGTCCCTTAATGTTGATGATGTGGTTGTTACTGACAAGAAGCATATGGCTGATCTCTTTAATCACCACTTCATTAAGTCAGGATTCCTATTTGACTCAGCCATGCCACCTTGCCCATCCAACATTTCCTCATCTCCCACCCCTTCTAATGCGACTATCCCGGATGCTTCTCCCTCTTTTTTTCTCTGCCCTGCTACAAAGTTTCTCCCTGCAGGGAGTCACTGAGTCCAAGGTGCTAAAGAAGCTCCTTAAACTTGACCCCAAAAAACCATCTGGGTAAGATGGTTTAGACCCTTTCTTCTATAAGGTTACTGCCCCTATCATCGCCAAGCCTATCTCCAACCTTTTTAACCTGTCTCTCCTTTCTGGGGAGGTTCCCATTGCTTGGAAGGCAGCCATGGTTCGTCCTTTATTTAAAGGGGGAGATCAAGCTGATTCTAACTGTTATAGGCCTATTTCTATTTTGCCCTGTTTATAAAAAGTGTTCGGAAAACTTGTCAATATTCGACTGACTGGCTTTCTTGATGTCTATAGTATTCTCTCGGGTATGAAATCTGGTTTCCGCTCAGGTTATGGATGTGTCACTGCAACCTTAAAGGTCCTCAACAATGTCACCATTGCCCTTGATTCTAAGCAATATTGTGCTGCTATCTTTATTGACTTGGCCAAAGCTTTTGATACGGTAGACCATTCCATTCTTGTGGGCTGGCTAACGAGTATTGGTGTCTCTGACGGGTCTTTGGGCTGGTTTGCTAACTACCTCTCTCAAAGAGTGCAGTGTAAAAAGTCAGAAGATCTGCTGTCTGTCACCAAGGGAGTACCCCAAGGCTCGATCCTAGGCCCCACGCTCTTCTCAATTTACATCAACAACATAGCTCAGGCATTAGGAAGCTCTCTCATCCATTTATATGCAGATAAAAAAGCTGTTGCGCAGCAACTCACTGCCTTCCTGAAAACAAACAATTTATACGAAATACTTCAGTCTGGTTTTAGACCCCATCATAGCACTGAGACTGCACTTGTGAAGGTGGTAAATTACCTTTTAATGGCATCAGACCGAGGCTCTGCATCTGTCCTCGTGCTCCTAGACCTTAGTGCTGCTTTTGATACCATCGATCACCACATTCTTTTGGAGAGATTGGAAACCCAAATTGGTCTACACGGACAAGTTCTGGCCGGGTTTAGATCTTATCTTTCAGAAAGATATCAGTTTGTCTCTGTGAATGGTTTGTCCTCTGACAAATCAACTGTAAATTTCGGTGTTCCTCAAGGTTCCGTTTTAGGACCACTATTGTTTTCACTATATATTTTACCTCTTGGGGATGTCATTCGAAAACATAATGTTAACTTTCACTGCTATGCGGATGACACAGCTGTACATTTCAATGAAACATGGTGAAGCCCCAGAATTTCCCTCGCTAGAAGCCTGTGTTTCAGACATAAGGAAGTGGATGGCTGCAAACTTTCTACTTTTAAACTCGGACAAAACAGAGATGCTTGTTCTAGGTCCCAAGAAACAAAGAGATCTTCTGTTGAATCTGACAATTAATCTTGATGGTTGTACAGTCGTCTCAAATAAAACTTTGAAGGACCTCGGCGTTACTCTGGACCCTGATCTCTCTTTTGACGAACATATCAAGACTGTTTCAAGGACAGCTTTTTTCCATCTACGTAACATTGCAAAAATCTGAAACTTTCTGTCCAAAAATGATGCAGAAAAATGTATCCAAGCTTTTGTTACTTCTAGGTTAGACTACTGCAATGCTCTACTTTCTGGCTACCTGGATAAAGCACTAAATAAAATTCAGTTAGTGCTAAATACGGCTGCTAGAATCCTGACTAGAACCAAAAAATTTGATCATATTACTCCAGTGCTAGCCTCCATGCACTGGCTTCCTGTTAAGGCAAAGGCTGATTTCAAGGTTTTACTGCTAACCTACAAAGCATTACATGGGCTTGCTCCTAGCTATCTTTCCGATTTGGTCCTGCCGTACATACCTACACGTACGCTACGGTCACAAGATGCAGGCCTCCTAATTGTCCCTAGAATTTCTAAGCAAATCTCAAAAAATTTCTAAGCTTTCTCCTATAGAGCTCCATTTTTATGGAATGGTCTGCCTACACATGTGAGAGACGCAGACTCTGTCTCAACCTTTAAGTCTTTACTGAAGACTCATCTCGTCAGTAGGTCATATGATTGAGTGTAGTCTGGCCCAGTGTGAAGGTAAACGGAAAGGCTCTGGAGCAACAAACTGCCCTTGCTGTCTCTGCCTGGCCGGTTCCCCTCTCTCCACTGGGATTCTCTGCCTCTAACCCTATTACAGGGGCTGAGTCACTGGCTTACTGGTGCTCTTCCATGCCGTCCCTAGGAGGGGTGCGTCACTTGAGTGGGTTGAGTCGCTGACGTGGTCTTCCTGTCTGTGTTGGCGCCCCCCTTGGGTTGTGCCATGGCGGAGATCTTTGTGGGCTATACTCGGCCTGGTCTCAGGATGGTAAGTTGGTGGTTGAAGATATCCCTCTAGTGGTGTGGGGGCTGTGCTTTGGCAAAGTGGGTGGGGTTATATCCTGCCTGTTTGGCCCTGTCCGGGGGTATCATCGGATGAGGCCACAGTGTCTCCTGACCCCTCCTGTCTCAGCCTCCAGTATTTATGCTGCAGTAGTTTATGTGTCGGGGGGCTAGGGTCAGTCTGTTATATCTGGAGTATTTCTCCTTTCTTATCCGGTGTCCTGTGTGAATTTAAGTATGCTCTCTCTAATTCTCTCTCTCTTTCTCTCTTTCTTTCTTTCTTTCTCTCTCTCGGAGGACTTGAGCCCTAGGACCATGCGTCAGGACTACCTGGCATGATGACTCCTTGCTGTCACCAGTCCACCTGGCCATGCTGCTGCTCCAGTTTCAACTGTTCTGCCTGCGGCTATGGAACCCTAACCTGTTCACCGGACGTGCTACCTGTCCCAGACCTGCTGTTTTCAACTCTCTAGAGACAGTAGGAGCGGTAGAGATACTCTCAATGATCGACTATGAAAAGCCAACTGACATTTACTCCTGAGGTGCTGACTTGTTGCACCCTCGACGACTACTGTGATTATTATTATTTGACCATGCTGGTCATTTATGAACATTTGAACATCTTGGCCATGTTCTGTTATAATCTCAGCCAGAAGAGGACTGGCAACCCCTCATAGCCTGGTTCCTCTCTAGGTTTCTTCCTAGGTTTTGGCCTTTCTAGGGAGTTTTTCCTAGCCACCATGCTTCTACACCTGCATTGCTTGCTGTTTGGGGTTTTAGGCTGGGTTTCTGTACAGCATTTTGATATATCAGCTGATGTAAGAAGGGCTATATAAATACATTTGACTGATTTGAATACAGTCTTATACTCAGCTGGCCCCTCCCTGGATTTTGTGTTAATTGCTCTACAACAAAGCTTTCTTAGTGTCTGACAAGCTTTCTCTGCCCTTAACCTTGTTCTGAACACCTGTTGGTTTGGTAAGAAAAATGCTCCTCCTCTTACAGCTGTTATTATTACCTCTGAGGGTTTAGAGCTTGAGGTAGTCACCTCATACAAGTACTTGGGAGTATGGCTAGACGGTGCACTGTCCTTCTCTCAACATATATCAAAGCTGTAGGCTAAAGTTAAATCTAGACTTGGTTTCCTCTATCATAATCGCTCCTCTTTCACCCCAGCTGCCAAACTCACCCTGATTCAGATGACCATCCATGCTAGATTACGGAGACATCATTTATAGATTGGCAGGTAAGGGTGCTCTCGAGCGGCTATATGTTCTTTACCATTCGGCCATCAGATTTGCCACCAATGTTCCTTATAGGACACATCACTGCACTCTATACTCCTCTGTAAACTGGTCGTCTCTGTATACCCTTCGCAAGACCCACTGGTTGATGCTTACTTATAAAACCCTCTTAGGCCTCACTCCCCCCTATCTGAGATATCTACTGCAGCCCTCATCCTCCACATACAACACCCGTTCTGCCAGTCACATTCTGTTAAAGGTCCCCAAAGCACACACATCCCTGGGTCGCTCGTCTTTTCAGCTAGCTGCAACAAACACTCAAACTGGACAGTTTTATCTCCATCTCTTCATTCAAAGACTCAATCATGGACACTTACTGACAGTTGTGGCTGCTTTGTGTGATGTATTGTTGTCTCTACCTTCTTGCCCTTTGTGCTGCTGTCTGTGCCCAATGATGTCTGTCTGTGCCCAATGATTTGTACCATGTTTTATGCTGCTACCATGTTGTGTTGCTACCATGTTGTTGTTATGTTGTGTTGCTACCATGCTTTGTTGTCATGTGTTGCTGTCTTGCTATGTTGTTGTCTTAGGTCTCTCTTTATGTAGTGTTGTGTTGTCTCTAGTTGTGATGTGTGTTTTGTCCTATATTTAATTTGTATTTATTTTTTATTTTTTAATCCCAAGCCCCGTCCCCGCAGGAGGCCTTTTGCCTTTTGGTAGGCCGTGTATGTAAATAAGAATTTGTTCTTAACTGACGTGCCTAGTTAAATAAAGGTTAAATAAAATAAATAAATAAAATATTAATGTATAGGGATTTTCTGGTCAATAAAGACATGCTCTGGAACTTTGGCGACTACTTAGACTTAGACTAAACCCCCAATTTGGTTTGGATGTGTCAATGTGTAGTTCATACACGCATAATCTATGAGCAGAATTACTGTCTTACCTCAATTAACCATGAAATCTCTCGTTTGAAAGCGACTGTTTACTGGAAGCTGTGCGGCGCCATTTCCCCTACATTTTGACCCATGTGGACCAGCCCCCTAGCAATTCGAGTTCCAGACAATGAGCTACAGCCCTTGGCCATTTCAGTGACAGCTAGCAAGATGCACACAGAGCAGAGTGAGAGAGAGAGTAATGACGTAGTCTACACATCTGCACATATGTTATGTAGTACACAATTTTTAGAGACCACTTTTAACTACATTCAGATCTACTTGCTGAAAAGTATACAAAAGTACCGGAAAATCTGTCAAAGGCCCAATACAGCCGTTTCTATCTCAATATTATTTATAGGTAACAATTAAGTACCTTACTGTGATTGATTTCAATTAAAATGGACAAAAATAAACAAAAATAGCTTCTTAGCAAAGGGCAATTTCTCAAGCAAGAATTTTTCTAGGACTGTTTGGGAGTGGTCTGAGTCGGGAGAGGAAAACTGAAAACTTTCTGTTATTGGTAAAGCGGTTTGGAACTCTCTTTTTTATTAGTCTATTAACTAATTTACTGCATGGTGACGTGGAAGGCCAATACTCCGTCCCACCAAAACAGGCTGAAATTTCAGGCGGTCTTTTCAAACAGCTCTTACATTAAAGGGGCATTATCATGATTTTCACAATTTTACAGTATTATTCCAACCTCATAGTGTGAAAATATATTTATAGCACAGGAAATCACGTTTTTGACTGCACTGGGCCTTTAATAGGATATACACTGAACAAAAATTTACAAATATATTTAAACTCAACATGTAAAGTGCTGGTCCCATGTTTCATGAGCTGAAATACAAGATCCCAGGGGAATCCATAGATTTGGGCCTAATTTATTTATTTCAGTTGACTGATTTATTTATATGAACTGTAACTCAGCAAAATCTTTGAAATTGTTGCACGTTGTGTTTATATTTATGTTCAGTACAGCTTTACCTTAGTAGAGCTGCAGTACTGCTGAAGGAGAGATTGGGGGTGCTGTCATCCACTCATTCCATCACACCTCTCCCTTTCTCAGATCTCCTGTAACAAAGCAACGAAACAATACATAAATATTCAAATATAAACTGTTTAGTTAATTGAGTCAATTCTTTGTGGATTGCTATGACTGAGTCCTGAATTCTCACAAATGTACAAGGCTCTTTGTTGGAATACACAAAATGCAATCAGTGACAAACAGAATGTTTGCGGTTTCGCTCTAAAATTGAGAGCAACCACTTGAAACAGGGAGCATTCCTTAGATGAGATCTATAGTTTCAGTGAAAGGTTGTGACCTCAGGTTGTGACCTCATCCAGTCCTGATTTTGCGCTGAACAACACTATAAATGCTGCATAAACTACACATGACCTGTTTCATCAGCTGGTTACAATGTGTGATGTGGTTAAAAACAACATATCCACTTGGGCCTCTGAAGACTTAAGATAATGCACTTTCCACTTCCACAGAAAGTGTATTACAAGAGATAGAGAGACTTTTTAAGCAAGAGCTCTTGATTACAACACAGCATTAAATGCTCACACATAGGCTAACCAGTCCCCTCTAGGACTTGGCCTATGGTATGTTTACCTACAATTGTTCTCATATTATGATTCCATCATACTTCTCCTGTCACTGGCATGTGAAATAGGACAATGGTCCTTTCTGCTTGTTCAGTCATTAACAATTCATCTCTCCTCAGCTGTCCAATAGACTCAAGAGGCCATTTCATTTAGCACCAAATCAATCACTGCAGAGCAAACTGGTGCTAAGCCCTGCTACCTAACTCATGTGCTAATGAGGAAATTACTGCAGCTTTAGCCCAATCAATGCAAAGCCTGTTGGATTATGGAGGATATGACCTACAGCATATTGTTGGTGTAATAACACGTGACTTTCTGAAAATAAACATCTACTGGACAGGCTCAGCAGATAAAGCAACAATTAGATGATGGTCATATTGGTTTTATGACTCGGAAACACACAGACATGTACACGTGCATAGGTGTACGCAATCACACACACATACGCTATCAGTCCCTAAGTGTATGACAGAGCGACAAAGAACAGGTTGAGCCCACACACACATGCACACGCAGGGTTGGGGAGTAACTGATTACATGTAATCAATTACATGTATTCTGATTACAAAAAACGGTAATGGTTTCGTTACCAGCAAAAATATTGTAGTCAGATTACACATGCTTTTGAAAAACTAGATGATTACTTCTTGGATTACTTTTAAATTCAGAAAATATGTTTACTGGGGAAAAAATACATTATGACACATACATGACATTCAATTCATAATTGAAAAAAGACAGTTTTTTAAGTTTTTTCCACCTGAGCGAGTCTGACCACAAGTCAGAGACCTCTATGATGACACACCAAATGCGTTTGATGGATCCTTTATGTCTTCTTCTAATGCCTCTTAAGGGGAAAGTAATCCAAAAGTAACAGTAAGTAATCAAAGTAATCAGATTACATTACTGAATTTGGGTAATCCAAAAGTTACGCTACTGTTAACAATTTTGGACAGCTAACTAGTAACTGTAACGGATGACATTTACAAAGTAACCTACTCAACTCTACGCACACGTGCATGTCGCACTCACACACAGGCACGCCCACACAGGCTGAATCCCTTCTACAGACTTCCAACCATTTCCAGGAACAGGTGGCTTATATTCCTTCCTCTGGATTGTGTCCTGTTAAAACTGAGAGAAAATCAAGTTGGTCAAAAGTCTCACATTGAATACATTTGAAAAACGTTCACAATCATTTCACAATGCTTCGGATTACAGTATGATTGTATTATATTTAAGAAATCCTTCACAAATCTCTTCCTTCAGAATTCAAAGAAGGATGTTACTATAATGGAACTTGCTAAGTGTTCTCTTCAAACACTTATTTACCTTACTCAATTATACAGTGATATTTACATTTATATAACCCCACACCAACCTGACAACCGCACATATCATAAAATAGATGCCCTTATAATGGGTCTAAGATGAGTGAACTTGAGTTGTAAAAAAGTCTGTTGGCATTCCAAAGTGCTGGGCTTTAATGTGAGCCAATTCGGAGCAGGCAGGTAAGCCAGTGTCGGATTGCGAGCGATCCGACCTAAGCTCCCACAGTGACAGGTATGCTACACGCCACAGAAGCCCAGTGTTTGTTATGGTCTGGCGCTCCATCGCCTAGCAACCCTCATTCTTGCAGGGAAGCCCTTGCGTGTGAGTGAATGAGCTGGGTGCGTGACGTCGTCAGCAGACAATATTTCCTCACATTGAGGGTGTAGTAGGGCAAGGGGGAGCGGACGTGGGAGGGGGAAGGGGAGGGATGTAGTTAGAAGGATGGAAGGGGAGGGGGAAGGGGGGAGGAGGTATGAGGTAGAAGAAGGTGGAATGGGAGGGGGAAGAGGGAAGGGGTAGAAGGGATGTGGGGAAGGAAAGGGAGGGGGAAGGTACGGAAGGGGTAGAGGGGAGGGGGGAAGGTATGGAAGGGGGAGGGGTAGGGGGAAGGATGGGGGAAAGGTACAGAAGGATGGGGGTAGGGGAAGGTAGAAGAACAAGGGGGGTAGGTAGAGGGCGGAAGGGGGAGAAGGGGCACCAAAGTCTACCTGGAGAATTGTATCACCCCCACACTGGCTGCGTCTGACTGGCTGACAGGGAATCACTTGTTGGGATCAGACTCCCACACACACAGGCATGATACCTGAGCGATTGGGGAGGGAGGGAGGGAGGGAGGGAGGGAGGGACAGGAAGGAAGGAAAGAAGGATAGAAGGAAGGAAGGAAGGAAGGAAGGAAGGAAGGAAGGGAGAGAGAGAGAGAGAGAGAGAGAGAGAGAGAGAGAGAGAGAGAGAGAGAGAGAGAGAGAGAGAGAGAGAGAGAGAGAGAGAGAGAGAGGGAGGGATGAAGGGAGGAAGGGAGGGAGGGAAGGAGGGGAGGAGAGGACACAGGTTAAACACAGACTAAAGTGGGGGCTGGGGGGGGGGGCATTTGCTTTACTGAGAAAGGAGTGGGAGGGCTCAAATGTACTTGAGTGAAATAGCTTCACTCTTACTATTTCTTTGATTACAGTGTAGTGTAGATATGTTTCTGAGGAATCACAGAGTATATAATCAGAAGTATACTGACCTGGAAATATCAGGAGTATCAAATATCCCCCTAGTAAAGCATGTCTCTTCAGACCCCCTCGTTTATGACTTCATCACGTGTGCATAATGAGAGCAAAAGTGTACAATGATAGATATAATCCATCAGGAGAGATTTGTAATATTCTTTAAGCATTCCAATAGACTCAACGGGTACTGACAACTTGGATATTACTCAGAATTTTATCTAATATAAAGCAGACACTGAGCCGGCTAGGGTCCTTTGATTGCAGGTTAACGTTTTTTTGTCATGATTCTTGTTCTGGAGGCAGCTCTGCAGATTGGTCACTAGCCGATCTTAATGATCGGCTATGAAAAGCCAACTGACATTTACTCCTGATTATTATTTGACCATGCTGGTCATTTATGAACATTTGAACATCTTGGCCATGTTCTGTTATAATCTCCACCCGGCACAGCCAGAAGAGGACTGGCCACCCCTCATAGCCTGGTTCCTCTCTAGGTTTCTTCCTAGGTTTTGGCCTTTCTGGGGAGTTTTTCCTAGTCGCCGTGCTTCTACACCTGCATTGCTTGCTGTTTGGGGTTTTAGGCTGGGTTTCTGTACAGCACTTCGAGATATTAGCTGATGTATGAAGGGCTATATAAAATAAACTTGATTTGATTTGATTTGACTAGCGGGCACAGCCACAAAGTCATAAAATCTGATTTTAACCCTAACCTTAACCCACACTGCTACCCCTAATGCCTAACCATAATCTTAAATTAAGACCAAAAAGTGTTTTCATTAAGTTTTACAATATAGCCACTTTTGACTTTGCAGCTGGCCATTCTAGCGGAAATCACTCAGTTCTGCCTTCAGGGCAAGATTCATGACAATAAATGTCAACCTGCACTTTGAAATGTGTACAGTGTGTAGTTCCGGATTTCCCTATTGCTGTTTGTTATGTGATTGCCCAACGCTGACAGACAATGCTTTGACATGTCGGCGGAGGGTGTTTAGTGCTGCGATCGCACTATTTTGGAAAATCTGACGCTTGAGTAATACGTCTCTCCCAGATACACTGACGCTCAGGTGATTACACGATGCACAAGATAAACACACTGGTTTGCCTGCTGCCATGGTAATGGGAATAATAGGGAATGAGTCATCCGCTCAGAGTTCTAGAAGTTCTCTGTCTTGTGAACTCACTTGTCCCTGATCAAGGCTATGCTGCTTACACAGATACACACTCACACACACACACATATATTTTACTATCCTTGTGGGGACCAAACAATTGATTCCCATTCAAAATCCAATTTTTCCTAACTCTAACCTCAACCCCAAATCCCTAAACCGAACCCTAAACCTAACCCTATTTCTTTCCCTAACTCTAATTGTAACCCTAAACCTAACCCTATTTCTTTCCCTAACTCTAATTGTAACCCTAAACCTAACCCTATTTCTTTCCCTAACTCTAATTGTAACCCTAAACCTAACCCTATTTCTTTCCCTAACTCTAATTGTAACCCTAAACCTAACCCTATTTCTTTCCCTAACTCTAATTGTAACCCTAAACCTAACCCTATTTCTTTCCCTAACTCTAATTGTAACCCTAAACCTAACCCTATTTCTTTCCCTAACTCTAATTGTAACCCTAAACCTAATGCCTAAACCTGAAATAGCTTTTTCCTTGTGGGGACCGCCGAAATATCCTTGTTTTACTATCCTTGTGAGGACTTCTGGTCCCCACAAGGATAGTAAAACCGAGTACACACACACATAGAGTAGGTTTGGCTGAGATCCACCTTGAACGGCGTCCAAGTTCTAGTGGTGCCATAACATCTGATTGCACGAATTCCCTCTTTGAACTTGACATGCAAGCTATGTGCCTCTCCATATTAGTGTCAGTATGTCAAACTTTCTCACAGTTTCACACAGTGTTTTGAAGGCAGTAAAGGTTCTGTATGTACCAAGTAAATAGCATTTAACAAATAAAGAATAACAGTACAAGGACATACAGTTCTATCTGTGTCATTGTTAGCTGATTGTTTTGGCACTCACTATGGACTTTTTTATACAGGCACAGGATGATCATATATTTGTATTGGGAGCAAAAACAAATACCACAATGTGACAGTTGCCCATAACAATTAACTAATATACATAAGCTTTAAACGTCTGTGACTGATTCAACTACTATAATTAATTTAGATATGAAATAGAAACTCAATACAAACTTAAACAAATGTTGCGTTGGCAATCACATGTCCAACAAAGTTGTAGTGACTCTAGAGTTTACTTTTTACTATAGCAAAAAACATTTTTGGACAGGACTTGGATGAATATTCCAAATCCATTTGCAATGACAAAAAAAATACATTTAGTTTCATTTCTTACAAGTATGTTCATGGTAGCAGTGAAAGAAACATGAATAAGTCCGATTCTTTTATATCTACAGTGCCTTCGGAAAGTATTCAGAACCCTTGACTTTTTCCACATTTTGTTATGTTACAGCCTTATTCTATAATATATATTTTTTTAAATACCTCACTAATCTCCACACAATACCCTATAATGACAAAGCAAAAACGAGTTTTTAGCCATTTTTGCAAATTTATAAAATAACAGAAATACCTTATTTTCGTAAGTATTCAGACCCTTTGCTATGAGATTCGAAATTGAGCTCAGGTGCATCCTGTTTCCACGGATCATCCTTGAGATTTTTCTACAACTTGATTGGAGTCCACCTGTGGTAAATTCAATTGATTGGACATGGAAAGGCCCACATTTGTCTATATAAGGTCCCACAGTTGACAGTGCATGTCAGAGCAGAAACCAAGCCACGAGGTGGAAGAAATTGTCCGTAGAGCTCCGATACAGCATTGTGTCGAGGCAGATCTGGGGAACGGTACAACAAAATGTCTGCAGCATTGAAGGTCCCCAAGAACACAATGGCCTCCATCATTCTTAAATGGAAGACGTTTGGAACTACCAAGACTCTTCCTAGAGCTGGCCGCCTGGCCAAACTGAGCAATCGGGGGAGAAGGGCCTTGGTCAAAGAGGTGACCAAGAACCCGATGGTCACTCTGACAGAGCTCTAGAGTTACCTTTGTGGAGATGGGAGAACCTTTCAGAAGGACAACCATTTCTGCAGCACTACACCAATCAGGCCTTTATGGTAGTGGCCAGACGGAAGCCACTCCTCAGTAAAATGCACATGACAGCCCGCTTGGAGTTTGCCAAAAGGCACCTTAAGACTCTCAGACCATGAGAAACAAGATTCTCTGGTCTGATGAAACCAATATTGGACTCTTTGACCTGAATGCCAAGCGTCACGTCTGGAGGAAACCTGGCACCATCCCTACGGTGAAGAATGGGTGGCAGCATCATGCTGTGGGGATGTTTTCCAGCGGCAGGGACTGGGAGAGTAGTCAGGATCAAGGCAAAGATGAACAGAGCAACGTACAGAGTGATCCTTGATGAAAACCTGCTCCAGAGCATTCAGGACCTCATACTGAGACGAAGGTTCACCTTCCAACAGGACAACAACCCTAAGCACACTGTCACGCCCTGACCATAAAGAGCCTTTTTATTCTCTATTTTGGTTAGGTCGGGGTGTGACTAGGGTGGGTAATCTAGGTTGTTTTATTTCTATGTTGGCCTGGTATGGTTCCCAATCAGAGGCAGCTGTTTATCGTTGTCTCTGATTGGGGATCATATTTAGGCAGCCATTTCCCCTCTGTGTTTTGTGGGATCTTGTTTATGTGTAGTTGCCTGTGAGCACTCCATAGCTTCACGTATCATTTGCTTTTTATTGTTTTTGTGCGTTTCACGTCAATAAATTATGTGGAACCCATATCACGCTGCGCTTTGGTCCGAATGTTCTTACGACGATCGTGACACACACAGCCAAGGCAACGCAGGAGTGGCTTCGGGACAAGTCTCTGAATGTCCTTGAGTGGCCCAGCAAGAGCCTGGACTTGAATCTGATCTAACATCTCTGGAGAGACCTGAAAATAGCTGTGCAACAATGCTCCCCATCCAACCTGTGACAGAGCTTGAGAAGAATGGGAGAAACTCCCCAAATACAGGTGTGCCAAGCTTGTAGTGTCATATCCAAGAAGAATCGATGCTGTAATCGCTGCCATAGGTGCTTCAACAAAGTACTGAGGAAAGAGTCTGAATACTTTCGTAAATGTAATATTTTAGTTTAAAAAAAATTGATAAATTAGCAAACATTTCTAAAAAGCTGTTTTTGCTTTGTAATTTAAAATAAACAATTTAACCGATTTTAGAATAAGGCTGTAAAGTACAAAAATGTGGAAAAAGTCAAGGGTTCTGAATACTTTCCGAAGGCACTGTAGATGCAGGATCTTAATTTAAGCCAGTTTGCTACAGCAGGAAAATAATTCTGTAGCAACAGGAAATGTGAATGATTATATTCACATTATAATTAATGGAATTTCTTTGTAGGGGTTGATACATCTTTCCTTACGGCAAATCAAGTTTTAAAGTGAAATTTTAAAGTGGATATTGCACACTTTAGAAGTCTTTTAAAACCTTGAATAAACAACATGTTTGCATTTCCTGCTAAGCAGGAAAATTCTCAGCAGCGAAAGAGTGATCCTATATCTGTACCACTTTTGTGAATTACTGATCATGTTAAAACCCCTTACTGGGTTCTAGATTGCAAACACCAGTGCTTGGAAAGATCATGCAAGCCAGCGTCAGCACCCTAAAAATATATATATTGGTTAGGTTTAGGGTTTTAGGGGTTTTGCAGAGGCAAGACGTGTTTGAAATCAGAGTCCGCATTGTCATTGTCTCACCCAAGGCACACTTAGGTCTGGAGCTGTCCTGACAGTGTTCAGAGGGGACTTCAGTCAATAGTTACCATGAATTACCTGTTCAACCTTTTCTTCCCGAAAGAAGTGTAATGCAAGTTGATCTGTGACTTTATATTGGTAATGTCAGCTATGGCTCTGAGGGGAATTTTCATTTCAGCTTGAGGTAAAACGTTGAGACATGGCAACTAAGCACAAATGTCAGCCTTAAGCACAGCCATTTTCTCAAACACCCATAATCAGGGATTTTGTGCTGACACACGTGCACGCACCACAAAAATACACCCAATCAAATACAGTATATGCAAATCTACACTCAAAAGTGACTTTGGCTACTTTCAATGCTGTTCAGTAGTTCAAGTATTCCCCATATCACTCCCCCCCTTCATCTGTTTCCCCTGAGTTCCCTCTGAGGCTGTAGGCTAACCACCAGTGTGACATATGTGCTGCCTGCCTCCATAATTTGGTCCCCTCTCCACCGAGACCACTCTCCATAATAGCCATGAAGTGGTTTAGTGCCGTAACGGCTTTAAGGGAAGTCAAAATAAACTCCATAGACACATGTGCTTCTCATTTGACTCAGGGGGGAAAGAAGAGCGGCACTCATTGTAACCATTTTACTTTGAGTTGTTATGATTAGGCACAAACCAGCATGCAATTTGCAGATCATTTTCTTCAAATCAGAGGGTAGGCTTGTGTGTGCCAGAGATGAAAGTTCATAAGCACTGAGAGGAGGGGAAAAAAGGTTTTTGGTTAAAAGAAATGGGGGAGTAAAAATAGACTACATATCCCACATAATGACATCTACAAATAGCATAGCACACAGAAAAAAATAGTTCTTTATGAAGAAATCCAAGAAGAATTGAGACGAGGGGGGTCTCTATATGTTGAACATAGTGATTGACATCTCTACGTCACTCTTCTGCATCTGTTTCTAAACTAGGAGTTCTCAAAAGTTTTTGGCCAGTGACCCCATTTTGATATGAAAACATTTTTGCGACCCCACCATGTAAAAAAAGGTATGTAATCAACGACCAATGTTAACTTTTTTTATTGGGGCTATGGCAGTCTATTACAAATCAGTCTGACAGTACTTTTGACAGTATTTCAATCTTAAGGAAGTATGGTTTGAAGTGACAGAAATGCATCAGAAAGGTATTGGGAAGCTCAGAACATCATCAGGCAATCATTTTGTATCCTCTTCTGTATAAAAAAGAACATCGTCATTGATGATGTTCTATTTCCCCCAGTCTGACTTAGTGCCTGGTCTTGTCCACTCTGTTCGCATGAGTCCTGTGTTGCTTGTGGGCATTGCAGGGGGAAACAGAAGACACATACATGTTCCTGAGAGGCTTATCTTTCAGTGAAAATAGTTTGTAGCTTAAACGGTTCAAAAGAGAACCACAGTTGTAGGAAGAAAACAGAAAGCGTTCTGTCTAATACAACAGCATCTAGCGGCTACCGGAGGTTACTGATGAAACCCCGGTTCTATGAACCATGCACTATTCAATTAGTTTCTCTCACAACCACATTTTCATATCAGGGCAACCCCACTTGGAGTCGTGACCCCAATGGAAATTCTGCACTAAGCTGAAAAAAAGCACAAAGTCATATTTTGATGTTTAGCCACACGAAAATGTGCAGAGCACTCTATTACCCTATTCATTACAGAACAGTTCCATACAATGAAAGGTGAAGTAGTTCAAAGCTATTAAATTTCATTAAAAATTCACACTAAGTCTAAGCACAAAAGTCAAGCCAGAAAATGTGCAATGCAATCTATTTGTCTATACAATGAATGGTGAAATATTTCAAAGCAATTACAAGTCATAAAAATGGCTTTGGCGTTCCATTTCACAACACTTCTCCTCCTAGGTGAACTTCAGTCACACGTTGCAACAGAGGATAACCTGACATGCCATAGGCCTACGTATCCATGAAGGCTTGGCCCTCCCACTCTCATACACTACCTCTGTCTATAGGTGTGTCAATGACGTTATACACATCTTACACATCTATAACAGTTAACCATGAAGATAATTATACAGATCAATATGGTTTTACGTTTCCTCTCCTTTTGTTGGACACCAGACATTTTTATTTAGTTGCTGATGTAAAACAATGAACCAAACCGGTGTTCTGCACACAATGTAGAATCTGTGACCAAGCCATGTGCTTATCAGGACTTCTGTATGTACAGTACCAGTCAAAAGTTTGGACACACCTACTCATTCAAGGGTTTTTCTTTATTTTTACTATTTTCTACATTGTAGAATAACAGTGAAGATATCAAAACTAAGAAATAACACATACGGAATCATGTAGTAACCCAAAAGGTGTTAAACAAACAAAATATATTGTATATTTTAGATTAATGATGACAGCTTTGCACACTCTTGGCATTCTCTCAACTTGCTTCATGAGGAATGCTTTTCCAACAGTCTTGAAGGAGTTTTCACATATGCTTGTAACGGAGCTCCTCTTCGTCGGATGAGGAGTAGCAAGGATCGGACCAATGTGCAGCGTGGTAAGTGTTCGTCATTTTATTAAACTGAACACTACAATACAAAGTAAACAAAAAAGAACAACCGAAACAGTTCCGTCTGGAAACTAATACTAAGACAGAAAACAATCACCCACAAAACACAATGAAAAACAGGCTACCTAAATGTGGCTCCCAATCAGAGACAACGATAGACAGCTGCCTCTGATTGGGAACCACACCAGGCCAAACACATAGAAATACAACAACATAGAAAAATAACATAGACTACCCACCCCAACTCACGCCCTGACCAAACTAAAATAGAGACACAAAAAAGGAACTAAGTTCAGGATGTGACAGTAAACCCCCCCCCCCAAAGGTACGGACTCCGGCCGCAAAACCTAAACCCATAGGGGAGGGTCTGGGTGGGCATCTGTCCGCGGTGGCGGCTCTGGCGCGGGACGTGGACCCCACTCCACCATAGTCTTGGCCCACTTACGTGGCGCCTTTGGAGCGGCGACCCCCTGCCGACCTCGGACTGGGGACCCTTCCAGCGGGCCCCGAATAGACGGGAGACTCCGGCAGCGCCGGACAGGTGGGAGACTCCAGCAGCGCCGGGGTGAAGGGCGAATCCGGCTCCGGCAACGCCGGAGTGACGGGCAGCTCCTGACTGACGGGCGGCTCAGGCAGCTCCTGACTGACGGGCGGCTCAGGCAGCTCCTGACTGACGGGCGGCTCTGGCAGCTCCTGACTGACGGGCGGCTCTGGCAGCTCCTGACTGACGGGCGGCTCTGGCAGCTCCTGAATGACGGGCGGCTCTGGCAGCTCCTGACTGACGGGCGGCTCTGGCAGCTCCTGACTGACGGCGGCTCTGGCAGCTCAGGACAGACGGGCTGCTCTGGCAGCTCAGGACAGACGGGCGGCTCTGGCAGCTCAGGACAGACGGGCGAACCTGGAGGGAGGAGACAGAGAGACAGCCGGGTGCGTGGGGCTGCCACAGGACCCACCAGGCTGGGGAGACCTACAGGAGGCCTGGTGCTTAGAGGAGGCACCGGATGGACCGGGCTGTGGGGGAGCACTGGAGCTCTGGTGCGCAGCCTTGGCACCACTCCTCCAGGCTGGATGACCACTTTAGCCCGGACCCTCCAGAGTGCAGGCACAGGTTGAACCGGGCTGTGGGTGAGCACTGGAGATCTGGTGCATACCACTCGCACCTCTCCCTTAGGCTCAATGCACACATTCGCCCGGCACGAGCGGAGCGCAGGCATAGGACGCACTGCACCCTCCCAGCGCCCCGGAGACACAGCACGCAGCGCCGGCGCAGGATACCCTGGACTGAAACGGCGTACCGGAGACCAGGAGCGTGTTACTGGTCACGCACCGTGTTAGGCTACCTAAATATGGCTCCCAATCAGAGACAACAATAGACAGCTGCCTCTGATTGGGAACCACACCAGGCCAAACACATAGAAAAACAACAACATAGAAAAAGAACATAGACTACCCACCCCAACTCACGCCCTGACCAAACTAGAGACACAAAAAAAGGAACTAAGGTCAGGACGTGACAATGCTGAGCACTTGTTGGCTGCTTTTCCTTCACTCTGCGGTCCAACTCACCCCAAACCATCTCAATTTGGTTCAGGTCGGGTGATTGTGGAGGCCAGGTCATCTGATGCAGCACTTCATCACTCTCCTTGGTCAAATAGCCCTTTTACAGCCTGGAGGTGTGTTTTGGATCATTGTCCTGTTGAAAACAAATGCAAGCCCCACTAAGAGCACCAGATGGTATGGTGTATCGCTGCAAAATACTGTGGTAGCCATGCTGATTTAGTGCCTTGAATTCTAAATAAATCAGTGTCACCAGCAAAGCACCCCCACACAATCACACCTCCTCCTTCATGCTTCACGGTGGGAACTACACATGCAGAGATCATCCGTCTCACAAAGCCACAACGGTTGTAACCAAAAATCTCAAAATTGGACTCATCAGAACAAAGGACATATTTCCACCGGTTTAATGTCCATTGCTCGTGTTTCTTAGCCCAAGCAAGTCTCTTCTTATTATTAGTAGTGGTTTCTTTGCAGCAATTCTGATTCACACAGTCTCCTCTGAACAGTTGATTTTGAGATCTGTCTGTTACTTGAACTCTGTGAAGCATTTATTTGGGTTGCAATCTGAGGTGCAGTTAACTCTAATGTGCTTATCCTTTGCAGCAGAGGTAACTCTGGATCTTCCTTTCCTGTGGCGGTCCTCATTAGAGCCAGTTTCATCATAGCGCTTGATGGTTTTTGCAACTGCACTTGAAGAAACTTCAAGTTCTTGACATTTTTACATTGACTGACCTTCATGTCTTAAAGTAATGATGGACTGTCGTTTCTCTTTGCTTATTTGAGCTGTTCTTGCCATAATATGGACTTGGTATTTTACCAAATAGGACTATCTTCTGTATACCACCCCTACCTTGTCACAACACTCAAACGGCTCAAACGCATTAAGAAGAAAATAAATGCCACAAATTAACTTTTAACAAGGCACACCTGTTAAATGAAATAAATTCCAGGTGACTACCTCATGAAGCTGGTTGAGAGAATGCCAAGAGTGTGCAAAGCTGTCATCAAGGCAAAGGTTGGCTACTTTGAAGAATCTCAAATCTAAAATATATTTTGATTTGTTTAACACTTTTTTGTTTACTACATTATTCCAGATGTGTTATTTCATAGTTTTGATGTATTCACTATTATTCTACAATGTAGAAAATAGTAAAAATAAAGAAAAACCCTTGAATGAGTAGGTGTGTCCAAACCTTTGACTGGTACTTTATATGAATGAATAGTACAAGTGTGCTGATCACTGTGGAAAGAAAATAGTGTAGCTTGAATTATTGATGATGCAAAACATCATCTCCCACCTTCGAACTGCAGGTCACCACCTACCCCTTTGGCTGAGCTTGACCATGACACACAGTCAGGCTAAAAAGTCAGTGGTCAGGCCTTCTGACCAAAAGTGACTCCCAGCAGTCACTCACTCACTTCCTGGTGGGGTCATCCTGGTTGTGTCATTGCCTCCTTGTGACCCCAGTGCAGTAAGAGGTAGAGGTAGGCCTATCTCTATAAATTGGAACAGTTCTATGTGAGAAACACTGCACTTTCCAGAAACTGGGCTATCTGATAAATGCGAAATGGAAAGATATAGAATGAGTGAAGGCACTCAGATTTATTTGGAATAAACATTTCTAGGTGCCTACTCTGAGAAAGACATCAGCTTGACGTTGAAGCGTCAGTCACCTGTATACTTATACTGAACATTGGATTAGTGAGCTAAAATAAATGAATCTCTGGCTTTTTTGTGGAGCACTTCATCTCCTTTCTGCCTCTAATTAGTCCTTTTGGAAGTTTTTCTTGTTAAGCCCTTTGTCACGACTTCCGCCGAAGTTGGTCCCTCTCCTTCTTCGGGCGACGTTCGGCGGTCGAAGTCGCCGACCTTCTAGCCATCGCTGATCCTCTTTTCATTTTCCTTTGGTTTTGTCTTGTCTTGTATCACACCTGGTTCCAATCCCATTCATTACATGTTGTGTATTTAACCCTCTGTTCCCCCTCATTGTCCTTGTCGGTGATTGTTTGTTTGTAAGCATTGTGCAAGTTATGTTCTGTTGTGCGACGGGTTTTGTACCCACTTATATTATTTTGTATATTTGGGTTTTCTGAGTTTTTGAGTACTTATTAAACTGCTGCATTTTATACCAAGTTTGATCTCCTGCGCCTGACTTCCCTGCCACCAGCACGCACCCTTACACCCTTTTCATTTCTAAGTGCTTCTATATATAAAGTTATTGTTAAAGGATATGACTAAGTGTCATGACTTTCACTGAACCGCCAGAGCTCTTAATGGGAAATGACCATGAAGAATGACGGAGAGCTTTCACTGTAAGGACACAGAAGGAGGGAGGCCGATTCAGTGGTCACGTAGACCTACTGAGCTTCCTCCTCTGACACATCTTTTAAAAATGTGGAAGTCTCTCTCCCTGTCTAACACACACACGCAGTGACACACACACACACAGTTGGGGCATCAGTGTGAAACCACGCAGACTACCACACCCCTCTTGGAGGCTCTCATCATCACGAACACATTATATACACAGGGTGAACAGCCCCTGCAGTGCTAGATGACCATTTGACAGCAGGCACTCTAGTGGTTAAGAGGTTTGAGCAAGTAACTGAAAAGTTGCTGGTTCAAATTCACAAGCCTAGATGAAAATTCTGCCGATGTGCCCTTGAGCAAGGCACTTAACCCTAATTGCGCCTGTAATGCGCTCTGGATAAGAGCGTCTACTAAAGGACTTAGATGTAAATGTAAAATGTAATAAAAGTCAAGGATTAGGGATGGATTTAATTTAAATGGCCTCTGGCAATTTTATCTACGATTTGAGTTGAGCGCTGAGCTGTGAAGTGACATGGTGTTGGTTTTACAACCCTTGATTCATTAGTCAATGCCTTATTGTGAGTCACTATGCAAAGAGTGGCGCTAAACGTAAAATCAATAACCTCTAGTAAGGACCATCGCAGGAGGTGTGTGTATGTTGTTGTGAGGTGAAACAAAGAAACATCAAACAAACATCTTACAACTAGCTTACTTCACTGAGGAAGCTACAAGGAGACAAAGAAGCTAAAGAGTAGAAGTATTTGCATTTAAGATTGAATATTGTGGAATGCTCGAATTCAGTTCCTGTTCTGACTGTAAACACTTGAACCCACAGTAAAGCTTTGCTTGACAACCAGTCAGTAATACATAATCGAGAAGTACTGTATTTCCTTGGGTCAACATTACAGCGTGGTTCACACAAGGTGCATTGGTTAATCTATGACTTCCTCCTATAGGGGAATGACGGAATACTATTGTTTCGACCAGGTGGCTGAAAATGCTCCTACAGCGACAAAGAAGATGTCTCGAACATGACAGACTTTGCTTTTTAATAGCCAAGTAGCTTTATCTTATCATTGTCGTTTGTGAAACTTTGTTTTATGTTTTATGAAACAAAATCATTTTTGAGAACTGACTAAACATGGCAAGGGACGACACATATACTGTAAACATAATTTTGGCACAATAACTTTCAAAAATCACAAATCTAATAAAGGAATGAGAGAGCAAAAGAGAGGCGAGAGCGAGAGCGAGAGAGACTGATGATTTTGGACCTCAGATGTACTGTAGGACTGTAGGGTTTATTATGTCCCATTTGCAGCAGGTCCACCTGCATTCTGAGACATTCTGTTCTCGTTGGATTTGAATGTCTTTGCAGTCAGTTCCATGTTCCTGTCCACAAGCCGAGGGCGCCTCGGGGCTGTGAGAGAGAAACCCCTTCCTTGCTTAACCAGCTCTCACTTGCACCACATTGCACTAGCTCCAAGGTCTTTATTCAGCCCTGCACTTGGACCTGTGCCAGGTGAACTGTTTGGCAGGAACACAGAGTTACAGTATGCTCTGTGATCTGGGTTCAGTCTGGATAGACAAGTGGCTGCAGGGCAGGAGGGAAACTGAGGAGGCAGACAAATTAGTTGAATGTGGGAACTGCAACACTAGTTCTATGTATATATCCTTTATAGGAATGCTCTGCCTCTGAATGGCACCTTTAAGGTGGATATTTTACTCTGCCCCCACCTTCTGCCTATCTCCCCTGTACTCAGTATACTGTGTCTCTGCTGTGTTCCGCTTGCTTCCTGTCTGATATGGTGTGAGTACAACAGATAAATCCATACTGCTGAGGACAGGAGGATCATGCCCTCCGGTTGTAATTAACTTGCGTCTTCTTCCACACGGAAAGAGGGAGAGGAGTGAGGAAGAAATCAAATCAAATCAAATTGTATTTGTCACATGCGCCAAATATACAACTGGTGTAGACTTTACCATGAAATGTTTGCTTACAAGCCCTTCCCAAAGATGCAGAGTTTATAAACAATAATAACATATATATATATATATATATATATATACAGTGGGGAGAACAAGTATTTGATACACTGCCGATTTTGCAGGTTTTCCTACTTACAAAGCATGTAGAGGTCTGTAATTTTTATCATAGGTACACTTCAACTATGAGAGACGGAATCTAAAACAAAAATCCAGAAAATCACATTGTATGATTTTTAAGTAATTAATTTGCATTTTATTGCATGACATAAGTATTTGATACATCAGAAAAGCAGAACTTAATATTTGGTACAGAAACCTTTGTTTGCAATTACAGAGATCATACGTTTCCTGTAGTTCTTGACTAGGTTTGCACACACTGCAGCAGGGATTTTGGCCCACTCCTCCCTACAGATCTTCTCCAGATCCTTCAGGTTTCGGGGCTGTCGCTGGGCAATACGGACTTTCAGCTCCCTCCAAAGATTTTCTATTGGGTTCAGGTCTGGAGACTGGCTAGGCCACTCCAGGACCTTGAGATGCTTCTTACGGAGCCACTCCTTAGTTGCCATGGCTGTGTGCTTCGTGTCGTTGTCATGCTGGAAGACCCAGCCACGACCCATCTTCAATGCTTTTACTGAGGGAAGGAGGTTGTTGGCCAAGATCTCGCGATACATGGCCCCATCCATCCTCCCCTCAATACGGTGCAGTCGTCCTGTCCCCTTTGCAGAAAAGCATCCCCAAAGAATGATGTTTCCACCTCCATGCTTCACGGTTGGGATGGTGTTCTTGGGGTTGTACTCATACTTCTTCTTCCTCCAAACACGGCGAGTGGAGTTAGACCAAAAAGCTCTATTTTTGTCTCATCAGACCACATGACCTTCTCCCATTCCTCCTCTGGATCATCCAGATGGTCATTGGCAAACTTCAGACGGGCCTGGACATGCACTGGCTTAAGCAGGGGGACCTTGCGTGCGCTGCAGGATTTTAATCCATGACGGCGTAGTGTGTTACTAATGGTTTTCTTTGAGACTGTGGTCCCAGCTCTCTTCAGGTCATTGACCAGGTCCTGCCGTGTAGTTCTGGGCTGATCCCTCACCTTCCTCATGATCATTGATGCCCCACGAGGTGAAATCTTGCATGGAGCCCCAGACCGAGGGTGATTGACCGTCATCTTGAACTTCTTCCATTTTCTAATAATTGCGCCAACAGTTGTTTCCTTCTCACCAAGCTGCTTGCCTATTGTCCTGTAGCCCATCCCAGCCTTGTGCAGGTCTACAATTTTATCCCTGATGTCCTTACACAGGTCTCTGGTCTTGGCCATTGTGGAGAGGTTGGAATCTGTTTGATTGAGTGTGTGGACAGGTGTCTTTTATACAGGTAACGAGTTCAAACAGGTGCAGTTAATACAGGTAATGAGTGGAGAACAGGAGGGCTTCTTAAAGAAAAACTAACAGGTCTGTGAGAGCCGGAATTCTTACTGGTTGGTAGGTGATCAAATACTTATGTCATGCAATAAAATGCAAATTAATTACTTAAAAATCATACAATGTAATTTTCTGGATTTTTGTTTTAGATTCCGTCTCTCACAGTTGAAGTGTACCTATGATAAAAATGACAGACCTCTACATGCTTTGTAAGTAGGAAAACCTGCAAAATCGGCAGTGTATCAAATACTTGTTCTCCCCACTGTATATACAGTGGGGAGAACAAGTATTTGATACACTGACGATTTTGCAGGTTTTCCTACTTACAAAGCATGTAGAGGTCTGTAATTTTTATCATAGGTACACTTCAACTGTGAGAGAAGGAATCTAAAACAAAAATCCAGAAAATCACATTGTATGATTTTTAAGTAATTAATTGGCATTTTATTGCATGACATAAGTATTTGATACATCAGAAAAGCAGAACTTAATATTTGGTACAGAAACCTTAGTTTGCAATTACAGAGATCATACGTTTCCTGTAGTTCTTGACCAGGTTTGCACACACTGCAGCAGGGATTTTGGCCCACTCCTCCATACAGACCTTCTCCAGATCCTTCAGGTTTCGGGGCTGTCGCTGGGCAATACGGACTTTCGGCTCCCTCCAAAGATTTTCTATTGGGTTCAGGTCTGGAGACTGGCTAGGCCACTCCAGGACCTTGAGATGCTTCTTACGGAGCCACTCCTTAGTTGCCCTGGCTGTGTGTTTCGGGTCGTTGTCATGCTGGAAGACCCAGCCACGACCCATCTTCAATGCTCTTACTGAGGGAAGGAGGTTGTTGGTCAAGATCTCGCGATACATGGCCCCATCCATCCTCTCCTCAATACGGTGCAGTTGTCCTGTCCCCTTTGCAGAAAAGCATCCCCAAAGAATGATGTTTCCACCTCCATGCTTCACGGTTGGGATGGTGTTCTTGGGGTTGTACTCATCCTTCTTCTTCCTCCAAACATGGCGAGTGGAGTTTAGACCAAAAAGCTCTATTTTTGTCTCATCAGACCACATGACCTTCTCCCATTCCTCCTCTGGATCATCCAGATGGTCATTGGCAAACTTCAGACGGGCCTGGACATGCGCTGGCTTGAGCAGGGGGACCTTGCGTGCGCTGCAGGATTTTAATCCATGACGGCGTAGTGTGTTACTAATGGTTTTCTTTGAGACTGTGGTCCCAGCTCTCTTCAGGTCATTGACCAGGTCCTGCCGTGTAGTTCTGGGCTGATCCCTCACATTCCTCATGATCATTGATGCCCCACGAGGTGAGATCTTGCATGGAGCCCCAGACCGAGGGTGATTGACCGTCATCTTGAACTTCTGCCATTTTCTAATAATTGTGCCAACAGTTGTTGCCTTCTCACCAAGCTGCTTGCCTATTGTCCTGTAGCCCATCCCAGCCTTGTACAGGTCTACAATTTATCCCTGATGTCCTTACACAGCTCTCTGGTCTTGGCCATTGTGGAGAGGTTGGAGTCTGTTTGATTGAGTGTGTGGACAGGTGTCTTTTATACAGGTAACGAGTTCAAACAGGTGCAGTTAATACAGGTAATGAGTGGAGAACAGGAGGGCTTCTTAAAGAAAAACTAACAGGTCTGTGAGAGCCGGAATTCTTACTGGTTGGTAGGTGATCAAATACTTATGTCATGCAATAAAATGCAAATTAATTACTTAAAAATCATACAATGTGATTTTCTGGATTTTTGTTTTAGATTCCGTCTCTCACAGTTGAAGTGTACCTATGATAAAAATGACAGACCTCTACATGCTTTGTAAGTAGGAAAACCTGCAAAATCGGCAGTGTATCAAATACTTGTTCTCCCCACTGTATATCTTCTATAAAATAGCAACACAAGAGGAATACAATTAAATACACAAGAATGGAGCTATATACAGGGAGTATCAGTACCAGATCAATGTGCAGAGTTACGAGGTATTTGAAGGCAGGGTAAAGTGACCAGGCATCAGGATAGATAATAATAAGGTATTTGAGGTAGATATGTACATGAAGGCAGGGTAAAGTGACCAGGCATCAGGATAGATAATAATAATAAGGTATTTGAGGTAGATATGTACATGAAGGCAGGGTAAAGTGACCAGGCATCAGGATAGATAATAATAAGGTATTTGAGGTAGATATGTACATGAAGTCAGGGTAAAGTGACTAGGCATCAGGACAGATAATAATAAGGTATTTGAGGTAGATATGTACATGAAGTCAGGGTAAAGTGACTAGGCATCAGGACAGATAATAATAAGTTATTTAAGGTAGATATGTACATGAAGGCAGGGTAAAGTGACTCGGCATCCAGATAGAAAATAATAAGAGTAAAATAAAGAACAGAGTAGCAACAGCATATAATGTGTGTAAAAGTGTATGTGTATGTTTGTGAGTGTGTGTATGTGTGTTTGTGTTGTGTAAGTATGTGTGTGTTACGTGTGTGTAAGCGTATGTAGTGCATGTGAATGTGTGCAGGTTTTGTGTGGGAGTGTCAATGTAGTGTGTGTGAGTGAGTGTCTATATAGTGTGTATACAGTCTCTTCAGAAAGTATTCACACTCCTTGACTTTTTCCACATTTTGTTGGGTTACAAAGTAGGATTAAAATTGATTTAATTGTCAATATTTTGCTATTGATCTACACCAAATACTTAAAAAAATATATAGATATAAATTAAATTAACTTTAATATACAGTATCTCAATTAGATAAGTATTCAACCCCCTGAGTCAATACATGTTAGAATCACGTTTGGCAGCGGTTGCAGCTCTGAGTCTTGCTGGGAAAGTCTCTAAGAGCTTTGCACACCTGGATTGAACAATATTTGCACATTATTATTTTGAATATTCTGTTGATCATTGCTAGACAGCCATTATCAAGTCTTGCCATAGAATTCACGCTGATTTAAGTCAAAACCTCAACTAGGCCACTCAGAAACATTCAATGTCGTCTTGGTAAGCAGCTCCAGTGTATATTTTGGCCCTGTGTTTTAGGTTATTGTCCTGCTTAAAGGTTAGTTTGTCTCCCTGTAACGATTCTCGTCTGGTGAAGGAGAAGAGGAACAAAATGCAGCGTGGTAAGTGTTCGTCATAATTTAATTGAAACTGAACACTACACAAAAATAACAACGAGGAGAAAAAGAAACAGTTCTGCAAGGTGAACAGACACTAAAACAGAAAATAAACACCCACAACCAAAATGGGGAAAACAGGCTACCTAAGTATGATTCTCAATCAGAGACAATGATCGACAGCTACCTTTGATTGAGAACCATACCAGGCCAAACACAGAAATACAATAACATAGAAAAAAGAACATAGACTACCCACCCCAACTCACGCCCTGACCAACCTAACACAAAGACATAAAAAAGGAACTAAGGTCAGAACGTGACACTCCCAGTATCTGGTGGAAAGCAAACTGAACCAGGTTTCCCTATAGGATTTTGCCTATGCTTAGCTCCATTCCGTTTCTTTTTATAAAAAAAAACTCCCTGGTCCTTGCAGATGACAAGCTTACCCATAAGCTTACCCTCCCTTTCTAGGGAGTTTTTCCATAAGCTTACCCACAAGCTTACCCTCCCTTTCTAGGGAGTTTTTCCTAGCCACCGTGCTTCTTCACCTGCAGTGCTTGCTGTTTGGGGTTTTAGGCTGGGTTTCTGTACAGCACTTTGAGATATCAGCTGATGTAAGAAGGGCTATATAAATAAATTTGATTTGATTTGATTTGATTACATTATGCAACCATTAGGGCTGTGGCAGTCATTACATTTTGTCAGCCGGTTATTGTCATGCAAAATACTGAATGTGACAATAAAAACTTGACTCTCCCCTTGTACTGTTAAGAAAATGTGCCCCGCCCTCATAGAATTAACTCACAATAATGTTTACGACCACAAATAACAATCACTGTAGCGACCCTGTGTTTATAAACGTGGATATCGACATTGCCAATTCAGCATGCTTTTGTGGCCCAGTCGATGCCATGCAGGGCTATGGGCCAGACGGCTCACTGTCCCTGCCTGTTTCAATTCAACTTTGATTAGGGCTCTCTGCAGACAATGATCAGCCTATGCAACACATTTTCCACCAACAGATTTCTGTGCAACACACAACCAATAAGCAAATCATTAAGACTTTGGGTGCTTCAATATCATGGTTTGCGTGTTCAACACCACAATCAAATAAACTATGTCAATCTGGACAAACATCCCTCTCTACCTTACCCAGTATGGCTTGACAAACTCTGAATGTCTTTCAACTTTTTGTGTTTTGTAACAGATGTCTCTGCAAGCTATAGTTGTTTACATGTGCGATGGACAGACGTGTAGGGTGCGAGATGCGACTGAAATTTTGCAGATGGGAAGAGAGCGAGGGAAGGTGGAAGAGGAGGAGGCTTGGTTTGAAGCACATCTTGTTACGACATGCATTATCTGAATTAGGCCCAGAGAATTATACCTACGGAGGAACGACTTCTATGGAGAAACCTTGAATGTCTTTTAACTTCCAAGAGTTGGCTTAACATTGCCAGAGCTAGCTAGAAATGTCTTAAGTCAATAGATATTCAACCCCTTTGTTATGGCAAGCCTAAATAAGTTGAGGAGTAAAAATTAGCTTAACAATTCCCATAATAAGTTGCATGGACTCACTCTGTGTGTAATAATAGTGTTTAACATGATTTATTAATAACTACTTCATCTCTGTACCCCACACATACAATTATCTCTAAGGTCCCTCAGTCGAGCAATGAATTTCAAACAGATTCAACCACAAAGACCCGGGAGGTGTTCCAATGCCTCGCAAACAAGGGCACTTATTGGTAGATGGGTAAACATAAAAAGAAGCAATTGAATATCCCTTTGAGCATGGGGAAGTTATTCATTACACTTTGGATGGTGTATCAATACACCCAGTCACTACAAAGATACAGGCGTCCTTCCTAACTCAGTTGCCGATGAGGCCAATGGTGACTTTAAAACAGTTACAGAGTTTAATGGCTGTGATAGGGGAAAACTTAGGATGGATCAACAACATTGTAGTTACTCCACAATACTAACTTAACTAACAGAGTGAAAAGAAGGAAGGAATACTATACAGAAACAAATATTCCAAAACATGCATCCTGTTTGCAATAAGGAACTAAAGTAATACTGCAAAAAACGTGCAAAAGCAATTCGCTTTTTGTCCTGAATACAAAGTGTTATGTTTTCAGCAAAACCAATACAGCACATTACTCAGTACCACTCTCCATATTTTCAACCATAATGGTGGCTGCATCATGTTGACTTCATCACTACTTGTATTTGTGAGAGGTACTGACATGTTGAATACACCGAGCTGTCTGTTTGAACTACTGGTACACAGCTCAGACACCTATGCATACCCCACAAGACATTTTACCAGAGGTCTCTTCACAGTCCCCAAGTCCAGAACAGACTATGGGAGGCACACAGTACTACATAGAGCTATGACATGGAACTCTATTCCACATCAAATGTCTCATGCAAGCA
This sequence comes from Salvelinus alpinus, assembly GCF_045679555.1. Taxonomy (NCBI): domain Eukaryota; kingdom Metazoa; phylum Chordata; class Actinopteri; order Salmoniformes; family Salmonidae; genus Salvelinus; species Salvelinus alpinus. The sequence goes on along the minus strand of NC_092100.1, from coordinate 20,183,447 downwards.
GAAAATTTGATTGAAAAAAACCCAGATAAAAATACACCTTATGGAACAGCAGGGACTGTAAGGCAACACAAACATAGGCATAGACACATGCATACAAACACACAGTAATATACACATTATACACACACATACACATGGATTTTGTGTTGTAGATATGTGGTAGTAAAGTAGGGGCATGAGGGCACACACAATGTGTTGTGAAATCTGTTGTGAATGCAATGTAATGTTTTTAAAATTGTACAACTGCCTTAATTTTGCTGGACCCCAGGAAGAGTAGCTGTTGCCTTGGAAGCAGCTAATGGGGATCCATAATGTTATGGTTATGCTTGTAATTGCTAAGGATAAAAAATAAACCGAGTGGAGCCAAGCTCAGGCAAAATCCTTGAGGAAAACCAGGTTCAGTCTGCTTACCACCAGACACTGGGAGATGAATTCACCTTTCAGCAGGACAATAACCTAAAACACAAGCCCAAATCTACATTGGAGTTGCTTATTTATTTATCACATGCGCCGAATACAACAGGTGTAGACCTTACAGTGAAATGCTTACCTACAAACCCTTAACCAACAATGCAGTTTTAAGAAAGTACCCCCCCCCCCCACAAAAAAAGAAGTAAGAGATAAGAATAACAAATAATTAAAGAGCAGCAGTAAATAACAATAGCGGGACTATATACATGGGGCACCGGTACATAATCAATGTGCGGGGCACCGATGTTGAGGTTATTGAGGTAATATGTACATGTAGGTAGAGTTACTAAAGTGACTATGCATAGATAATAACAGAGAGTAGCAGCAGAGAACAATGGGGGGGGGGGGGGCAATGCAAATAGTCTGGGGAGACATTTTATTAGCTGTTCAGGAGTCTTATGGCTTAGGGGTAGAAGCTGTTTAGTAGCCTCTTGGACCTAGACTTGGTACTCTGGTACCGCTTGCTGTGCGGTAGCAGAGAGAACAGTCTATGACTAGGGTGGCTGGAGTCTTTGACAATTTTAGGGCCTTCCTCTGACACCAGGATGCATCAGGATGCTCTCGATGGTGCAGCTGTAAAATCTTTTGAGGATCTGAGGACCCATGCCAAATCTTTTCAGTCTCCTGAGGGGGAATAGGTTTTGTTATGCCCTCTTCACGACTGTCTTGGTGTGCTTGGACCATGTTCATTTGTTGGTGATGTGGATACCAAGAAACTTGAAGCTCTCAACCTGCTCTACTACAGCCTGTCAATGAGAATGGGGGCATGCTCGGTCCTCCTTTTCCTGTAGTCCACAATCATCTCCTTTGTCTTGGTCACATTGAGGGAGAGGTTGTTGTCCTTGCACCACACGGTCAGGTCTCTGACCTCCTCCCTATAGGCTGTCTCATTGTTGTCAGTGATCAGGCCTACCACTGTTGTGTCATCAGCAAACTTAAGGATGGTGTTGGAGTCGTGCCTGGCCGTGCAGTCATGAGTGAGTACAGGAGGGGACTGAGCATGCACCCCTGAGGGGCCCCCGTGTTGAGGATCAGTGTGGCAGATGTGCTGTTACCTACCCTTGCCACCTAGGGGTGGCCTATCAGGAAGTCCAGGATCCAGTTGCAGAGGGAGGTGTTTAGTCCCAGGGTCCTTAGCTTATTGATGAGCTTTGAGGGCACTATGGTGTTGAACAATGAGCTGTAGTCAAATGAATAGCATTCTCACATGTGTTCCTTTTGTCCAAGTGGGAAAGGGCAGTGTGGAGTGCAATAGAGATTGCATCATCTGTGGATCTGTTGGTGCGGTACGCAAATTGGAGTGGGTCTAACGATGTGCGCTTAGAGTCGGGAAGCAAGTTCAGGGAGTGAGTGTTTTAATAAATAAACGCAACATAAAACAAAACAAGAAACAAGAAGCGTCCTCTCGCTGTCAATTGCGTTTATTTTCAGCAAACTTAACATGTGAAAATATTTGTATGAACATAACAAGATTCAACAACTGAGACATAAACTGAACAAGTTCCACAGACATGTGACTAACTGAAATGGAAAAATGTGTCCCTGAACAAAGGGGGGGTCAAAATCAAAAGTAACAGTCAGTATCTGGTGTGGCCACCAGCTGCATTAAGTACTGCAGTGCATCTCCTCTTCATGGACTGCACCAGATTTGCCAGTTCTTGCTGTGAGATGTTACCCCACTCTTCCACCAAGGCACATGCAAGTTCCCGGACATTTCTGGGGGAATGGCCCTAGCCCTCACCCTCCGATCCAACAGGTCCCAGATATGCTCAATGGGATTGAGATCTGGGCTCTTCGCTGGCCATGGCAGAACACTGACATTCCTGTCTTGCAGGAAATCACACACAGAGCGAACAGTATGGCTGGTGGCAGTGTCATGCTGGAGGGTCATGTCAGGGTGAGCCTGCAGGAAGGGTACCACATGAGGGAGGAGAATGTCTTCCCTGTAACGCACAGCGATGAGATTGCCTGCAATGACAACAAGCTCAGTCTGATGATGCTGTGACACACCGCCCCAGACCATGACTGACCCTCCACCTCTAAATCGATCCCGCTCCAGAGTACAGTGGCTTGCAAATTTATTCATCCCCCTTGGTGTTTTTCCTATTTTTTTGCATTACAACCTGTAATTTAAATAGATTTTTATTTGGATTCCGTGTAATGGACATACACAAAATAGTCAAAATTGGTGACGTGAAATGAAAAAAATAACTTGTTTCAAAAAATTTAAAAAGGACGGAAAAGTGGTGCATGCATTTGTACTCACCCCCTTTGCTATGAAGCCCCTAAATAAGATCTGGTGCAACCAATTACCTTCAGTAGTTACATAATTAGTTACATAAAGTCCACCTGTGTAATCTAAGTGTCACATGATCTGTCACATGATCTCAGTATATATACACCTGGTCTGAAAGGCCCCAGAGTCTGCAACACCACTAAGCAAGGGACACAACCAAGCAAGCGATACCATGAAGACCAAGGAGCTCTCCAAAACAGGTCAGGGACAAAGTTGTGGAGAAGTACAAATAAGGGTTGGGTTATAAAAAAATATCTGAAACTTTGAACATCCCACAGAGCACCATTAAATCCATTATTGAAAAAATTGAAAGAATATGGCACCACAACAAACCTGCCAAGAGAGGGATGCCCACCAAAACTCATAGATCAGGCAAGGACGGCAAAGAGGCAACAAAGAGACCAAAGATAACCCTGAAGGAGCTGCAAAGCTCCATAGCGGAGATTGGAGTATCTGTCCATAGGACCACTTTAAGCCATACACTACACAGAGCTAGGCTTTACGGAAGAGTGGCCAGAAAAAAAATAAGCAAACATGTTTGGTGTTGGCCAAAAGGCATGTGGGAGACTCCCCAAACATATGGAAGATGGTACTCTGGTCAGATGAGACTAAAATTGAGCTTTTTGACCATCAAGGAAAACGCTATGTCTCGATCAAACCCAACACCTCCTATCACCCCAAGACCATCATCCCTACAGTGAAGCATGGTGGTGGTAGCATCATGCTGTGGGGATGTTTTTCATCAGCAGGGACTGGGAAACTGGTCAGAATTGAAGGAAGGATGGCGCTAAATACAGGGAAATTCTTGAGGGAAATCTGTTTCAGTCTTCCAGAGATTTGAGACTGGGACAGAGGTTCACCTTCCAGCAGGACAATGACCCTAAGCATACTGCTAAAGCAACACTTGAGTAGTTTAAGGGGAAACAAATGTCTTGGAATGGCCTAGTCAAAGCCCAGACCTCAATCCAATTGAGAATCTGTGGTATGACTTAAAGATTGCTGTACACCAGCGGAACCCATCCGACTTGAAGGAGCTGGAGAAGTTCTGCCTTGAAGAATGGGCAAGAATCCCAGTGGCTAGATGTGCCAAGCTCATAGAGACATACCCCAAGAGACTTGCAGCTGTAAATGCTGCAATTTTTTTAAAAATATTTTGCATCTTCAAAGTGGCAGGCATTTTGTATAAATCAAATGATACAAACCCCCCCAAAATCAATTTTAATTCCAGGTTGTAAGGCAACAAAATAGGAAAAATGCCAAGGGGGTTGAATTCTTTCGCAAGCCACTGTACAGGCCTCAGTGTAACGCTCATTCCTTCGACGATAAGCGTGAATCCGACCATCAACCCTGGTGAGACACTTTTTGACAGTCCTGTCTGGTCCAGCGACGGTGGGTTTGTGCCCATCACCACCCGTTGTTGCTGGTGATGTCTGGTGAGGACCTGCCTTACAACAGGCCTACAAGCCCTCATTCCAGCCTCTCTCAGCCTATTGCAGACAGTCTGAGCATTGATGGATGGATTGTGCGTTCCTGGTGTAACTCGGGCAGTTGTTGTTGTCATCCTGTACCTGTGTGATGTTCGGTGTGATGTTCGGATGTACAGATCCTGTGCAGGTGTTGTTACACGTGGTCTGCCACTGCGAGGACGATCAGCTGTCCGTCCTGTCTCCCTGTACAGCTGTCTTAGGCATCTCACAGTACGGACATTGCAATTTATTGCCCTGGCCATATCTGCAGTCCTCATGCCTCCTTGCAGCATGCCTAAGGCACGTTTGTGCAGATGAGCAGGGAACCTGGGCATCTTTCTTTTGGTGGTTTTCAGAGTCAGTAGAAAGGCCTCTTTAGTGTCCTAAGATTTCATAACTGTGACCTTAATTGCCTACCGTCTGTAAGCTGTTAGTGTCTTAACGACCGTTATACAGGTGCACGTTCATTAATTGTTTATGGTTCATTGAACAAGCATGGGAAACAGTGTTTAAACCCTTTACAATGAAGATCTGTGAAGTTATTTGGATTTTTACAAATTATCTTTGAAAGACAGGGTCCTGAAAAAGGGACATTTCTTATTTTGCTGAGTTTAGTTTGCAAGCCCTGCCACATCCGACGTGTGTCGGTGTCGTATGATTCGATCTTAGTCCTGTGTTGATGCCTTGCCTGTTTGATGGTTTGAAAGCGGAAGCTCTACCCTTTAGCTCAATGCGAATGTTGCCTATAATCCATGGCTTCTAGTTGTGGTATGTACGTACGGTCACTGTGGAACGACATCCACTGTAGGCGACGTCCTCGATGCACTTATTGATAACGCCAGTGACTGATGTGGTGTACTCCTCAATGTCATCGGAAGAATCCCGGGACATATTCCAGTCTGTGCTATCAAAACGGTCCTGTAGTTTAGCATCTGCTTCATCTGAACACTTTTATTGACCGAGTCACTGGTGCTTCCTGCTTTAATTTTTGGAGGGCGAGGGAGCGCTTTGTACGTGTCTCATTGAGTGTGGAGTAAAGGTGGTCTAGAATTTTTTTCGCTCTGGTTGCACATAGAAATTAGGTAAAACTGTTTTGTTTCCCTGCATTAAAGTCCTAGGAGTGCCGCCTCTGGATGAGCGTTTTCCTGTTTGCTTATGGCGATATACCGCTCATTGAGTGCGGTTTTAGTGCCAGCATCGGTCTGTGGTGGTTTGTAGACAGCTACGAAAAATACAGATGAAAACTCTCTAGGTAGATAGTGTGGTCTACAGGTTATCATGAGATACTCTACCTCAGTCAAGCAAAACCTTGAGACTTCCTTAGATATCGTGCACCAGCTGTTGTTTACATATATGCATAGGCCCCCGCCCCGTGTCTTACCAGAGGCTGCTGTTCTATCCTGCCGATAGAGTGTATAACCTGCCAGCTCTATGCTCTTAATGTCGTCGTTCAGTCACGACTCGGTGAAACATAAGATATTATAGTTTTTGTGTCCCGTTGGCAGGATATACGTGCTTTCAGTTCGTCCCATTTGTTTTCCAGCGATTGAATGTTAGCTAGCAGGACGGAAGTCAAAGGCAGATTAGCCACTCATCGCTTGATCCTCACAAAGCACTCTGATCTTTTTTTTTTCTTTCCTTCTCCAGCAAATGACGGGGATCTGGGAGTGGTCAGGTGTCTGTATTATATCCCGTCTGACTCATTGACGAAAAACTCTTTGTCTAATCTGAGGTGCGTAATCCCAATTCTGATGTCCAGAAGCTCTTTTCGGTCGTAAGATACAGTAGAGCAACATTATGTACAAACAAGTTAAGCACAACTGGAAAAGACAAACAAAATAACATGGTTGGTTAAGAGCCGATAAGAAGACAGTGAATGCTCCTGAGTGGCAGAATTACAGTGTTGACTTAAATCTACTTGAAAAACTATGGCAAGACCTGAAAATGGTTGTCTAGCAATGATCAACAACCATTTTTGACAGAGCTTGAAGAATTTTTAAAATAATAATGGGTAAATGTTGCACAATCCAGCTGTGGAAAGCTCTTAGAGACTTACCCAGAAAGACTCACAGCTGTAATCACTACCAAAAGGTGCTTCTACAAAGTATTGACTCAGGAGTATGTAACTATTTATGTAAATTAGATATTTTTGTATTACATTTTCTATACATTTGTTGAAATTTCAAAAAATATGTTTTCACTTTGTCATTATGGGGTGTGAATCTATTTAATAAATGTTGAATTCAGGCTGTAACACAACAAAGCGTGTAATACGTGAAGGGGTAGAAATACTTTCTGAAGGCACTGTATAGTATCCGTATATAGCATTGAAAAAGTTAATTAATTCTTCTCTAATTAAAAATCCCTCCCTAATTTCTGAATCACGTTTGTAATGTCAGTAGGCTACAGTAGCCTAGGCTTTGTGTGTAGGCAGGTTGCCTACACACACACACACACACACACACACACACACACACACACACACACACACACACACACACACACACACACACACACACACACACACACACACACACACACACACACACACACACACACACACACACACACACACACACACACACACACAAATATTTTCAGCTGGCAGGCAGAGAGTTGAATACATTTCTGAGTGACAGAGTGAGGGCTTTGCATAGGCGCCTTCTTGCGTTTTTTGTGGTCCTGAAAAAAATTCCCAGAACATAAAATTACATTATTAACCAATACCCATGCTTTTAAAATAACGGTTCTGTTCTGCAACAGTATAGATCACTTTCGGCCCTGGCTCTGATTCTGTTCCTCAAAGTGTTTTGTTCTTTTCCGTTTTTTTGGTTCTGTTTCCTGAATCGGTTCCAACCCCTGCTTTCTAGACCTTATAAACAGTCGAGAGTAGACACAACAACTGATCCAAATGGAATGAAACATTCAAATCACACGGCTTTTGCGCCGTTATTCAAATGATATTTTCACTGCAGCCTAGAGTAGAATTTTGTACTCACATGAAAACAATAATGTAATTATTCATTGCATTGTGGCTAGTCTAGGTAGGGTACTTGCATTGTCCCTTAACGAGATCAATAGGGAAGCTTTCTGAGCTGAGTGTCTCATGTCTTCACTGTTCTTTCATGTTCATTATGAACATCAGCTATTCCTCTATGTTCTTGTAGATTCATATAGAAAATTGGTGCAGCTTTGAATGATTGTATGTGTGGTATGATTGCTAGTTAGCCTATTGCAGATCTGGACAAACGATCCACCTACTGTACCACTATTGTCACTATGAATGGTGAATAGAGGCCAGGATAGACAGTTAGACTGGTAGACTATATTGACCTGTGGTATAGTAATAGTTAGTAAACAACTTGATATAGGGAGGCACATGCAAGCAGATAAGGAAATTTGGCAAGGCTGGAGGAAATTATATATTAAAACCTGCAAAAGGGCTAATGTAAACCAGGGAAAAACCCACAACCCCCCCAAAGCAAAAAAAAAAGTTAGACAACCCTCCTCCACCCCAGTAAATTTCAAACTGTCCCTAGTGGGTACAGAGCTTTAGCCTCATTGCTAATGTAACCTCTCAGCTATTCACCAGATGCTACGCTAACGACAGCCAAACCAGACTCCCTTTTAACTCTGTCCTTGAGGTTCGCATGTTTTGCTTGCACAGCCTCTACTAAACCTTTCTCTGTAAAACAAGCCAAAACACTATGTGGCGCGATACATAAACATCTATATAAAGCTTTCTCTTTTATAAGGGAAGCTAATATTATTATCTGTAAAAAGCCCCTACGCTCATATTGGTTGATCTTTCACAATAAAAAATGCACAGATGAATTCTCAGCAACATGTTGACTTGAAGTGTTTTTTTTGTTGTCTTGGCTGTTTTTGTTTTTCTTGTCTTTGTTGCACTGTCTATTTCTGCAGCATTTCCATGTACTGTAGTTAGAAATCTACCACATGTTTACCATCCCAGCTGGGCAGCAGGCGGACCGGGCAGATGGAAAACACTTATGCAATGCTGCAGGACCTCAGGGCTTGATGTGAATGCATAAATAAAGTCAATGAGGTCATCCCCCTGGCGCAATCCTTGGGAATAGACGTCCTACTGTAGCTAGCTATTGGCTAATCGTTGCTAACATATTTGCACATTTGTTCCAGAGAAGAAAAACCAAACACATTCCCACACAGGAGAGGAGAGGCAGGTGGAGAGGCTGTGGCCAGTCAGGCAGGGACAGTAAGAGGAGCAGTAATTGCTTCTTTGATACCAGAAGTCCTCCTCTCCTCTCCTCACCAGCAGATAAGTAGAGGTGAGGAGATACCAAGACCTGAAAGCTGCATTTATCAACGTCTGGATGCCTGTGTGTCACTCATGTGCGACAGTATGCAGCAGGCATACCCTAGTAACCATTAGACTTTCTAGAAGGCAATGGAGAGATGTACTCTCACAACGAACCCTCTCACAACGAACCTTTCAGACTCATTGTCAAAGAACCAGAATGTTCAGAGTTGTTTTAAGTGCTTAAAGTTGTTTGATGGGTTTCCAGAAGCACACCTATCCATTGCCTTCTAGGAAGTCAAATGCTTCATTCACATTAAACATAAGCACTCCGTTACGTTGTGTCGCATGTCATTCATTTCAATGGGGACCGTCTACAACGTAGTGGAATCACAACGCCCCCCTTGAGGTTGGAGGCTCCATTGCAAGACAGATGCTGAGTCTGTTGAAGAACAGGACTAGATTAAAATATATAGGTTTCGACGATGGGTTTATGGTATAGCTAGCAACTTGTAAACAATTACCCATTCCTATAAGTGAGTACTATTTTAATATTATGTTAAATAATAAGCCTCCATGACTGTTCCCTCCCATTTTAGTTTATTGTGGTATGTTTTCTTTAAATTATAATTATTAGGTGAAGGTCGCTAGCTACAGTATAGCTAGCTGCTCTGTAAGTTAGCTTGACTTGCTAAAAAGTTATAGAAACAAGTTGAGGAAAAAGTAACTACACTTTTTTTATTATCAAATTAAATAATATGTTTCACTTGTCTTGAATGAAAAGGTCATAATTATGAATCTCCCAAAACAAATGTGATTTCTGACGAGAGACTAGGCTCTCTGCATGAAGATGACGTACAACGTAATGAAATTCGTCACGATGTAAACAGGGCATAATGGTTACAAGGGTATGCCTGCTGCATACTGTAGTATATTTGAGTGGAACACAGGCAACCAGAAGTACTTTACCTCACCCCCTATTGCACAGATCAGGTCTGAGGTGAGTGCCAGTGTGTAGGAATGTGTGAGGATGTCATGGAGCACAAACACTGCCCACTGTGTGGACGGGCTTACGGTTGGTGTTATTATGGAACTGGAGTTTGCTTCATGTACGTACTATGTACTAGGGCTGGGAATTGCCAGGGAATTGCCATAAAATATTATCACAATACTTTGGTGCCGATAATATATTTATTGCGATTTTCTTGATTCTATCTGTATTGCGATTCGATACTGTAATTTTATTGTGATTCAATTTTCTAAATATATTTCTCACCATATGTCTGCTGCAGAGGGAGATAAGAGAGAGCCATGAGAAAACACATTTTGATCAGTCATGGAAATAAAAATGATGAAAACAAAATGGCTCTCTGTTTAAAAAGAAGATGGTACAGGTACAACCAACTAGCGCAAAAATGATATATGGTCAAAACGATGCGATACGATATATGGTCCAAAATAATATCCCGATATGTAACTATATACATTTTTTTCCCACATCACCACTCTGTGCCAACTGTTAGTTTTCATTTTGAACAGCTGTGAATATGAAGCATTTTGCTTGGTCATTGCTACTGAGAAAGAGGTGCTGTGTGTTGACTCATTCCCTGTCTGAGCTCTTTCTGTCTGTCTGTCTGTCTGTCTGTCTGTCTGTCTGTCAAATCAAATCAAATCAAATTGTATTTGTCACATACACATGGTTAGCAGATGTTAATGTGAGTGTAGTGAAATGCTTGTGCTTCTAGTTCCGACAATGCAGTAATAACCAACAAGTAATCTAACCTAACAATTCCACAACTACTACCTTATACACACAAGTGTAAAGGGATAAAGAATATGTACATAAAGATATATGAATGAGTGAACGGCATAGGCAAGATGCAGTAGATGTATAGAGTACAGTATATACATATGAGATGAGTAATGTAGGGTATATAAACATAAAGTGGCATAGTTCAAAGTGGCTAGTGATACATGTATTACATAAAGATGGCAAGATGCAGTAGATGATATAGAGTACAGTATATACATATACATATGAGATGAGTAATGTAGGGTATGTAAACATTATATTAAGTGGCATTGTTTAAAGTGGCTAGTGATACATTTTTACATAATTTCCATCAATTCCCATTATTAAAGTGGCTGGAGTTGAGTCAGTATGTTGGCAGCGGCCACTAAATGTTAGTGGTGGCTGTTTAACAGTCTGATGGCCTTGAGATAGAAGCTGTTTTTCAGTCTCTCGGTCCCTGCTTTGATGCACCTGTACCGACCTCGCCTTCTGGATGATAGCGGGGTGAACAGGCAGTGGCTCGAGTAGTTGTTGTCCTTGATGATCTTTATGGCCTTCCTGTGACATCGGGTGGTGTAGGTGTCCTGGAGGGCAGGTAGTTTGCCCCCGGTGATGCGTTGTGCAGACCTCACTACCCTCTGGAGAGCCTTACGGTTGTGGGCGGAGCAGTTGCCGTACCAGGCGGTGATACAGCCCGACAGGATGCTCTCGATTGTGCATCTGTAGAAGTTTGTGAGTGCTTTTGGTGACAAGCCAAATTTCTTCAGCCTCCTGAGGTTGAAGAGGTGCTGCTGCGCCTTCTTCACAACGCTGTCTGTGTGGGTGGACCAATTCAGTTTGTCCGTGATGTGTACACCGAGGAACTTAAAACTTTCCACCTTCTCCACTACTGTCCCGTCGATGTGGATAGGGGGGTGCTCCCTCTGCTGTTTCCTGAAGTCCACAATCATCTCCTTTGTTTTGTTGACGTTGAGTGTGAGGTTATTTTCCTGACACCACACTCCGAGGGCCCTCACCTTCCCCCTGTAGGCCGTCTCGTCGTTGTTGGTAATCAAGCCTACCACTATAGTGTCGTCCGCAAACTTGATGATTGAGTTGGAGGCGTGCATGGCCACGCAGTCGTGGGTGAACAGGGAGTACAGGAAGCCCGTCAGGAAGTCCAGGACCCAGTTGCACAGGGCGGGGTCGAGACCCACGGTCTCGAGCTTGATGACGAGTTTGGCGGGTACTATGGTGTTAAATGCTGAGCTGTAGTCGATGAACAGCATTCTCACATAGGTATTCCTCTTGTCCAGATGGGTTAGGGCAGTGTGCAGTGTGGTTGTGATTGCGTCGTCTGTGGACCTATTGGGTCGGTAAGCAAATTGGAGTGGGTCTAGGGTGTCAGGTAGGGTGGAGGTGATATGGTCCTTGACTAGTCTCTCAAAGCACTTCATGATGACGGAAGTGAGTGCTACGGGGCGCTAGTCGTTTAGCTCAGTTACCTTAGCTTTCTTGGGAACAGGAACAATGGTGGCCCTCTTGAAGCATGTGGGGACAGCAGACTGGGATAAGGATTGATTGAATATGTCCTTAAACACACCAGCCAGCTGGTCTGCGCATGCTCTGAGGACGCGGCTGGGAATGCCGTCTGGGCCTGCAGGCTTGCGAGGGTTAACACGTTTAAATGTTTTACTCACCTCGGCTGCAGTGAAGGAGAGCCCGCAGGTTTTGGTAGCGGGCCGTGTCAGTGGCACTGTATTGTCCTCAAAGCGAGCAAAAAAGTTATTTAGTCTGTCTGGGAGCAAGACATCCTGGTCCGCGACGGGGCTGGTTTTCTTTTTGTAATCCGTGATTGACTGTAGACCCTGCCACATACCTCTTGTGTCTGAGCTGTTGAATTGCGACTCTACTTTGTCTCTATACTGGCACTTAGTCTGTCTGTCTGTCTGTCTGTCTGTCTGTCTGTCTGTCTGTCTGTCTGTCTGTCTGTCTGTCTGTCTGTCTGTCTGTCTGTCTGTCTGTCTGTCTGTCTGTCTGTCTGTCTGTCTGTGTGCCTGTGTGCCTACATAGAGTATTAGGTGTAGCCCACTCTACGTCTGACTCGGCTGAGACATGACTCATAAAACACACACATCAAACCCGATTATCAAACATGTTTAAGCGCTCCTAGGATCCATCTATGCATTCATAAATATTACCTCATGGATTATTGTTGTAGTCAAATGTTCACTGAGTGTACAAAATATTAGGAATACCTTCCAAATATTTAGTTGCACCCCCTTTTGCTCTCAGAACAGCCTCAATTCGTTGGGGCATGGACTCTACAAGGTGTCGAAAGCGTTCCACAGGGATTCTGGCCCATGTTGACTCCAATACTTCTCACAGTTGTGTCAAGTTGGCTGAATGTCCTTTGGGTGGTGGACCATTCTTGATGCACACGGGAAACTGTTGAGCGTGAAAAACCCAGCAGCGTTGCCGTTCTTTACACAAACCGGTGAGCCTGGCACTTACTATCATACCCCGTTCTAAGTTACTTAAATATTTTGTCCTGCCCATTCACCATGTGGAACTCATACACAATCCATGTCTCAATTGTCTCAAGGCTTAAAAATCATTCTTTAACCTGTCTCCTTCCCTTCATCAACACTGATTGAAGTGGATTTAACAAGTGACATCAATTAGGGATCATAGCTTTCACCTGGATTCACCTGGTCAGTCTATGTCATGGAAATAGCAGGTGTTCCTAATGTTTTGTACACTCAATGTATGTTCAGAATTATGTGTTAAAAAGGAGTTGACGTTGGCTATAGGCCATAGCGATCATAGGAACGATACTGTTGTATCAGGGAATGTTCAACTGTCAAAGACATTTCCAGACTTTCCTGGGTTCTCTTGAACGAGTGCTGAAAGCTATTTTAGCCCCTGGTCTGTATTTTCCCCATCCATCCACACTACCCCCAGATTATCCTTCTCCCTCCATCATCTCCCCATGGAAAACTAACACACCCTTCTCCTCCAACATCCACCTAATTATGGTTTTAGTAAGACCTATTTTTTCCAAATGTTGCAAAAATCTCTTCCGGTGCTCCTTTATTTTCTATTTAGAGTGAGAGACAAAAAGAAAGGGAAAGAGAGAGGAGAGAGAGAAAGAGGGAGCAAGAGAGAGAGATGGAGAGAGAGAAATATAACAACACAACATTCCTAAGAGCTATAATTTTCTTCCGGTGGGTAAAAGAGTTGTCCATTATGGTCAGGGTCAGAGAGGAGATGTTACCCAGTCATCTGATGCTCAGGGCCGGCCACATCAAAGGTCCAGTCTGGGACCCTCAATCTGGCACAGACACACCAATCACCACAGAGGAACCTCTGGCCCCCAAAACCAGGACCTTTGCTCTCTCAAATCACTGCACTCTTACCCACAATTACGCCATAGGAATAGCTAATATAATCCCAGCATATCTGTGATATACCCTCAGATATGAAGTTAATATTCCGTGTTACTTTTTGAAACATATGGCGGTTAACCAAAGACTCAGGGCCGCCTTAGTTTAGGTAGACCTAATCCAGTGTACAATTATCGACTGATGGATACAATAAGGATATGATTAACATTAATCTAAAAGGTTGAATGTGCACAAACAGTAGCTAGCCTATATAGATATTTACTGCCGATTACCACACACCCCTGCAGCCCACGCAAGGGGGGAGCCCCCTGGAAGTCGCCAGCCCCCTGGAAGTTGCCAGTCTTTACACTGAACAGTGGAGGCTCCTCAGAGGAGGAAGGGGAGTCCCATCCTCCTCAGTGAATAAAAAAAAAAAAGCCATTTAAACCATTTAAAAATGCATTAAAAAAAATAAAACTATACTACATATATTCACGTCACCAAATAATTGCTTTGCAATGAAGGTCTACAGTAGCATCAACAGCACTCTGTACGGTAGGACCATGGTGTAGCCGGAGGACAGCTAGCCTCCTCTGGGTACATTGAGTTCAATACAAAACCTATGGTTCTCACCCTCTTCCATAGACCTACACAGTAATTATTATGATAACATCCGGAGGATGTCCTCCAACCTATCAGAGCTTTTGCAGCATGAACTGACATGTTGTCCACCCAATCAAAGGATCAGAGAATGAATCTACTACTGAAAGGATATGCTACTGTTAGCAGTGCATAACATGTGGTGTATAATTGACTCAAAGAGAGAGAAAAACAATAGTTGAACAGTTTTGAACAAATTAAGCAATAGAGAGATTGTCATTTTTTTCACTTTCAGTTTCACTTACTTAGCTAGTAGTTGTGCATTGAAGTCCACAAACTAAGATAAAAGGTGAGAGGAGGAAAGCACATAGATGCGAGAAAGAATACAATGTGGCTGCTATGAAAGTGAACTGTGTTTACGCGTGGTCAGAGGTGTATTCGTTCCGCCTGTTGAAAAACATGTCTTAAACAGAAGCAAACAGAACGAAACAGGGATAAACATACCTGAATTTGTCCAATAGAAACTATCGTTTACAACTGTTGGACTAATGATACACCCTAGATCAGCTAGATGCAGGCAAGAGTGTGCAAGGCGGTACTGAATGTGTCACTCTGTCCATGTGTCACTTTCTGTCACCTCAAATGTTTCTCTCGATCTGTGTGCACCTGAACTTTCATTCATAGGCTAGGTTGTAGCAACCTCATGATGGGTATAGAGAAAATGTTTGTATCATTTAGTAGCCTAAAACCGTCGCTGTTACATTGAACTGAGTGAATGGAATATGAATGACAGTCATCCAATATACTGTAATAGAAATTGTCCTCCCTCATCTTAAACGGAACTGACCGCGACTGACACTGAAATAGGTTTTGAATATGCCACATTATTGTAATCTCGGTTGTCACTAAGTTCGATTAATTTGACTGTCTCATTTGTGTGCAAAGTTTAATTTTGAGCAGGGAGTACAATATTCTAATTGCTGTGTTTTGTTTTGCAAGATGTCTGTGGGGTTTGGGGAAATTGTTTTGTGTTTTGTGTTCAGAGTTTTGAGTACCTGAGATGTAGTTTCAGCAAACGTGTGTTAACAATTGGGAAAACCTGTGATCAACTTACCAGGGTGTTTACAAACACTACAGGAACAATATCATCCACATGTATTGATCACATTTTTACTAACACTGTAGAACTTTGTTATAAAGCTGTATCTGTGCCTATTGGATTCAGTGATCACAATATAGTGACTATATCCAGGAAAGCCAAAGTTCCAAAAGCTGAGCCTAAAATTGTGTAGAAGAGATCATACAAAAGATTTTGCTGTGACTCTTATGTGGATGATGTTACAAATATTTGTTGTGCTGATGCGATTAATAAGGAGCAGCCAGATGCTGAATTTATGAAATTGCTTCTTCCAATTATTGATAAACATGCACCTGTTATTAAGAAACTAACTGTTAGAACTATTAAGGCTCCATGGATTGATGAGTAATTGAAAAACTGTATGGTTGAAAGAGATGGGGCAAAAGGAGTGGCTAATAAGTCTGGCTGCACATCTGACTGACTGACTTACGGAAAATTGAGAATTATGTGATTAAACTCAACTAAAAAAAGAAGAAACTGTATTATGAAGCCAAGATAAATGATATAAAGAATGCTGGAATTTTGGGGGGGAGTCCTTTAAATGAAATTATGGACAGAAAGACAAATTCAACTTCATCTTTCATCGAATCAGATGGCTTATTCATCAAAAGACAATTATTTTAAATTGGCAAAGTGGACAAACAATGAACAGTGAGCATTCGTACTCATGCATACAAAAACAAATAATGAAAGAAACGCATTGTAAGTTTAAATTTTGTAATGACAAACTTCCTGGCATTGACAACTTAGATGGAAAGCTACTGAGGATGGTAGCTGACTCTATAACCACTCCTCTTTCATCTGAGCCTAAAAGGAAAGTCTTTGTCCTCAGGCCTAGAGGGAGGCCAAAGTCATTCTGCTACTGTTACGACTTCTGCCGAAGTCGTTGCCTCTCCTTGTCCGGGCGGTGTTCGGCGGTCGACGTCACCGGCCTTCTAGCCATCATCGATCCATTTTTCATTTTCCATTGGTTTTGTCTTGTCTTCCCACACACCTGTTGTCAATCCCATTCATTACCTGTTGTGTATTTAACCCTCTGTTTCCCCTCATGTGTTTGTCAGAGATTGTTTTATGTCAAGTGTTGATTCTTGGTGTATAGGTGCGCGACGGGTCCTCGTACCCATGTTTATTTTATGTATGTATATTTTCGTGTTTGGAGCATGTTATGTGGACATTTATTAAAAGTCTCCATTTACACTTCGTTTAACTCTCCTGCGCCTGACTTCCCTGCCACCTATACACACAACGTTGACAGCTACCCAAGAGTGGTAAAGCGGCCTTTACTCGTTCTAACAGCAGACCTATCAGATTGCTGCCAGCTCTTAGCAAACTGTTGGAAAAATTGTGTTTGACCAAATACAATGCTATTTCTCTGTAAACAAATTAACAACAGACTTTCCGCATGCTAATAGAGAAGGGCACTCAACATGTACTGCACTGACACAAAATGACTGATGATTGGTTGAAAGAAATTGATAATAATACGATTATGGGAGCTGTACTGTTAGATTTCAGTGAAGCCTTTGATATTATTTACCATAACCTGTTGTTGAGAAAATGTATCTTGGATTCAAAGCTATATATCTAATAGAACTCAGAGGGTTTTCTTTAATGGAAGCTTCTCTAATGTCAAACATGTAAAGTACGGTGTACCGCAGGGAAGCTCTCTAGGCCCTCTACCCTTTTCCATCTTTACTGAAGACCTGCCACTGGTATTAAACAAAGCATGTGTGTCCATGTATGCTGAGCATCAGCAACCATAGCTAATGAAGTAACTGAACCCCTTAACAAAGAGTTGCAGGCTATTTTGGAATGGGTGGCCAGTAATAAATGGGTCGGGAACATCTCTAAAACTAAGAACTTTGTATTTGGTACAAAGCAGTGCCTAATTTCTAAACCTCGGCTGAATCTGGTAATGAATGGTGTGGCTGTTGAACAAGTTGAAGAGACTAAATTACTTGGTGTTACCTTGGATTGTAAATTGTAATAGTCAAAACATATACTGTAGATTAAATGGATGTAAAGATGGGGTGAGGCCCGTAATAAAGAGCTGCTCTGCTTTTTTGACACCACACTCCACAAAGCAAGTTCTGCAGGCTCTAGTTTAATCTTGTCTTGATTATTGTCCAGTCATATGGTCAAGTGCTGCAAAGAAAGACCTAGTTAACCTGCAGCTGGCCCAGAACAGAGCCGCAGGTCTTGGTCTTCATTGTAATCAGAGGGCTACTATTAAATACTATGCCTGCCAGTCTCTCTTAGCTAAGAGTTAAGAAAAGACTGACTGCGTAACGTCTTGTTTTTATAAGAAACATTAATGTGTTGGAAATTCCAAATTGTTTGCATAGTCAACTTACAAACAGCACTGACATTTACATTTAGATTTGAGTCATCGCTCTTATCCAGAGCGACTTACAGGAGCAATTAGGGTTAAGTGCCTATGACTTCATTTGTTTGTATGTATTGCTGTGTATGATTACTCCAACAATGTGTGACTGTGTGTATGTGTATGTATGCTGTGTATGATTATTCCAACAATGTGTGACTGTGTGTGTGTATGTGTATGTATTGCTGTGTATGATTTCTCCAACAATGTGTGACTGTGTGTGTATGTGTATGTATTGCTGTGTATGATTTCTCCAACAATGTGTGACTGTGTGTGTGTATGTGTATGTATTGCTGTGTATGATTACTCCAACAATGTGTGACTGTGTGTGTGTATGTGTATGTATTGCTGTGTATGATTACTCCAACAATGTGTGACTGTGTTTGTGTATGTGTATGTATTGCTGTGTATGATTTCTCCAACAATGTGTGACTGTGTTTGTGTATGTGTATGTATTGCTGTGTATGATTACTCCAACAATGTGTGACTGTGTTTGTGTATGTGTATGTATTGCTGTCTATGATTCCTCCAACAATGTGTGACTGTGTGTGTATGTGTATGTATTGCTGTGTATGATTTCTCCAACAATGTGTGACTGTGTTTGTGTATGTGTATGTATTGCTGTGTATGATTTCTCCAACAATGTGTGACTGTGTGTATGTGTATGTATTGCTGTGTATGATTTCTCCAACAATGTGTGACTGTGTTTGTGTATGTGTATGTATTGCTGTGTATGATTTCTCCAACAATGTGTGACTGTGTGTATGTGTATGTATTGCTGTATATGATTTCTCCAACAATGTGTGACTGTGTTTGTGTATGTGTATGTATTGCTGTGTATGATTTCTCCAACAATGTGTGACTGTGTGTGTATGTGTATGTATTGCTGTGTTTGATTACTCCAACAATGTGTGACTGTGTGTGTATGTTTATGTATTGTTGTGTTTGATTACTCCAACAATGTGTGACTGTGTGTGTATGTGTGTGTATGCTGTGTACATGCTGTATTTGCTGACACACATACAGTGCATTCGGAAAGTATTCAGACCCCAGCCTTATTCTAAAATTGATTATATCGTTTTTTTCCTGCATCAATCTACACACAATACCACATAATGACAAAGCAAAAACAGGTTTTGGAAATGTTTGCAAATGTATATAAAAAAACGGAAATATCACATTTTACATAAGTATGCAGACCCTTTACCCAGTACTTTGTTGAAGCACCTTTGTCAGAGATTACAGCCTCGAGTCTTCTTGGGATTGATGCTACAAGCTTGGCACACCTGTATTTGGGGAGTTTATCCCATTCTTCTCTGTAGATCCTCTCAAGCTCTATCAGGTTGGATGGGGAGTGTCGCTGCACAGCTATTTTCAGGTCTCTCCAGAGATGTTCAATTGGGTTCAAGTCCGATTAGTCCCGAAGCCACTCCTGCGTTGTCTTGGCTGTGGCTTAGGGTTGTTGTCCTGTTGGAAGGTGAACCTTCACCCCCAGTCTGAGGTTCTGAGTGCTCTAGAGCAGGTTTTCATCAAGAATCTCTCTGTAGTTTGCTCTGTTCATCTTTCCCTCGATCCTGACTAGTCTCCCAGTTCCTGCCATTGAAAACATCCCCACAGCATGATGCTGCCACTACCATGCATCAACGTAGGGATTTTTCCAGGTTTCCTCCAGACGTGATGCTTGGCATTCAGGCCAAAGAGTTCAATCTTGGTTTCATCAGACCAAAGAATCTTATTTCTTATGGTCTGAGAGTCTTTAGGTGCCTTCGCAAATTCCAAGAGGCCTGAGGGGTGGCATCCGTCTGGCCACTTCCATAAAGGCCTGATTGGTGGAGTGCTGCAGAGATGGTTGTCCTTCTGGAATGTTCCCCCATCTCCACAGAGGAATTCTGGAGTTCTGTCAGAGTGACCATCGGGTTCTTGGTCATCTCCCTGACCAAGGCCCTTCTCCCCCGATTGCTCAGTTTGGCCGGGCAGCCAGCATTAGGAAGAGTCTTGGTGTTTCCAAACTTCTTCCAATTAAGAATGGTGGAGCCACTGTGTTCTTGGGGACCTTCAATGCTGCAGATTTCTTTTGGTACCCTTCCCCAGATCTGTGCCTCGACACAATCCTGTCTCGGAGCACTACAGACAATTCCTTCAACCTCACAGCTTAGTTTTTGCTCTGACATGCACTGTCAACTGGGGGAACTTATATAGACAGCTGTGTGCCATTCCAAATCATGGCCAATTAACTGAATTTACCACAGTTGTACTCCAATCAAGTTGTAGAAACATCTCAAGGATGATCAATGGAAACAGGATGCACCTGAGCTCAATTTCTAGTCTCATAGCATTCTCCACATCCAGAACAAATTCAAGGAAATTAACCGTTTGGAAACGTACATATGATTGCATGGAACTCCCTTCCATCTCATATAGCGCAAGTGAACGGTAAACCTGGTTTCAAAAAACAAATAAAGCAACACCTCACGGCACAACGCCTCTCCCCCATGTGACCTACTTGCTGTGTGTATGTACTGACATGTAGGTTTAACTGATAGATGAACACACACACTACATGTTAATGTTTTTAAATGTATGTTAATTGTAAAGTATTTTTTCTGTAATGTATTTTCCGTTATGTGTAGGACCCTAGTAAGACTAGCTGTCCACATTGGTGTTGGATAATGAAGATCCTAATAAATCAAATCAAATCAAGTTTAATCTACATTTTCACATTAGGCTATATTTTTTTAGGGGATAGGATAAGTACAGAGGAGCCAACTCCAATTCTCTCTGATCGCTTTTATTAAAATGTTTACGTTGCAAACAGTGAAAATGATTTTTCATGCCACGAGAAGTACCGGATCCTGGCAAATAGGTTCCGGAACGAAACAGTTTGAAACTGATAGGTGACAGATCCTGTTCCTGCAGGATCCGGATCAAATTAAGCACTGGGTTTGTAATAAGCACCTTAAAGAGATTCTCCAGTCCTTTTGTATACTTTTTAGCCAGTACTTCTTAAAGAAGTGCTCACGAGCCAAAAGTCATCCCCAAGAATTAAGTACTACGCCACATATGAGCAGATATGTGCACCACGTCATTGCTCTCTGTCACGTTCCTGACCTGTTTTCTGTTGTTTTGTATGTGTGTGATGGTCAGGGCGTGAGTTTTGGGTGGGCAGTCTATGTTTGCTGTTTCTATGTTGGTTTTGGGTTGCCTGGTATGGCTCTTAATTAGAGGCAGGTGTTTTGCGTTTTCCTCTAATTGAGAGTCATATTAAGGTAGGTTGTTCTCACTGTTTGTTTGTGGGTGATTGTCTTCCGTGTCTGTGTCTGCGTACCACACGGGACTGTAGCGTTTGTTCGTTCGTTTGTTATAGTCTGTACCTGTTCCTACGTGCTTCGTGTTTTATGTAAGTACTCATGGTGTAGGTCAGTCTACATTCGTTTTTTGTTAGTTTGTAATCCTTCCCAGTGTTTGTTTTCGTGTCTCGTCGATTGATTTAATAAATCATTATGTATTCAAAACCCGCTGCATTTTGGTCGAATCACTACTCCTCCTCTTCGTATGAAGAGGAGGAGGAACACCGTTACAGAATCACCCACCAAACCCAGATCAAGCAGCGGGTTAACGGACAGCCACGACAGCAGCAGTGGGAAAAGGAGGATTGGACATGGGAAGAGATCCTGGACGGTAAAGGACCCTGGGCAGAGCCAGTGGAGTGTCGCCGCCCCAAAGCGGAGCTGGAGGCAGCGAAAGCGGAGAGGCGACGTTATGAGGAGGCAGCACGGAAGCAAGGCTGGAGGCCCGTGAGTAACACCCAAAAATTTCTTGGGAGGGGGCTAAAGGGGAGTGTGGCGAAGCCGGGTTGGATACCTGAGCCAACTCCCCGGGCTTGCCGTGGAGTAAGAGGGCGTCGTACTGGTCAGACACCGTGTTATGCGGTAAAGCGCACGGTGTCCCCAGTACGCGTGCTTAGCCCAGTGCGGGCTATTCCACCTTGCCGCACTGGGAGGGCTAGGTTGGGCATCGAGCCGAGGGCCATGAAGCCGGCCCAACGTATCTGGTCTCCAGTACGTCTCCTCGGGCCGGCGTACATGGCACCAGCCTTACAGGTGGTGTCCCCGGTTCGCCTGCATAGCCCAGTGCGGGCTATTCCACCTCGCCGCACTGGCAGGGCTACGGGGACCATTCAACCTGGTAAGGTTGGGGAGGCTCGGTGCTCAAGAGCACGTGTCCTCCTTCACGGTCCGGTATATCCGGCGCCACCTTCCCGCCCCAGCCTAGTACCACCAGTGCCGACACCACGCACCAGGCTTCCAGTGCATCTCCAGAGCCCTGTTCCTCCTCCACGCACTCTCCCTATGGTGCGTGTCTCCAGCCCAGTGCCTCCAGTTCCGGTACCGCGCACCAGGCTGTCTCTCCGTCTCCTCCCTACAGAACTGCCCGTCTGCCCAGCGGCGCCTGAACTGCCCGTCTGCCCAGCGGCGCCTGAACTGCCCGTCTGCCCAGCGGCGCCTGAACTGCCCGTCTGCCCAACGGCGCCTGAACTGCCCGTCTGCCATGAGCCTGCAAAGCTGCCCGTCTGCCATGAGCCTGCAAAGCCGCCCGTCTGCCAAGAGCCTACAGAGCCTTCCGCCAGACCGGATCAGCCAGAGCCTTCCGCCAGACCGGATCAGCCAGAGCCTTCCGCCAGACCGGATCAGCCAGAGCCTTCCGCCAGACCGGATCAGCCAGAGCCTTCCGCCAGACCGGATCAGCCAGAGCCGTCCAGCCAGGACCAGCCAGAGCCGTCCAGCCAGGACCAGCCAGAGCCGTCCAGCCAGGACCAGCCAGAGCCGTCCAGCCAGGACCTGCCAGAGCCGTCCAGCCAGGACCTGCCAGAGTCCGTCCAGCCAGGACCTGCCAGAGTCCCTCAGCCAGGACCTGCCAGAGTCCCTCAGCCAGGACCTGCCAGAGTCCCTCAGCCAGGACCTGCCAGAGTCCCTCAGCCAGGACCTGCCAGAGTCCCTCAGCCAGGACCTGCCAGAGTCCCTCAGCCAGGACCTGCCAGAGTCCCTCAGCCAGGACCTGCCAGAGTCCCTCAGCCCGGTGCTGCCCCTTATCCCGGTGCTGCCCCTTATCCCGGTGCTGCCCCTTATCCCGGTGCTGGCCCGTATCCCGGTGCTGCCCCTTCATTTAGGTGGGTTTAGTTGGAGGGTGGTCATTGGGAGGGGGATACAGAAACGGGGAGTGACTATGGTGGTGTGGGGACAGCGTCCGGAGCCTGAGCCACCACCGTGGTCAGATGCCCACCCAGACCCTCCCCTGGACTTTGTGCTGGTGCGCCCGGCATTCGCACCTTGAGGGGGGGGTTCTGTCACGTTCCTGACCTGTTTTCTGTTGTTTTGTATGTGTGTGATGGTCAGGGCGTGAGTTTTGGGTGGGCAGTCTATGTTTGCTGTTTCTATGTTGGTTTTGGGTTGCCTGGTATGGCTCTTAATTAGAGGCAGGTGTTTTGTGTTTTCCTCTAATTGAGAGTCATATTAAGGTAGGTTGTTCTCACTGTTTGTTTGTGGGTGATTGTCTTCCGTGTCTATGTCTGCGTACCACACGGGACTGTAGCGTTTGTTCGTTCGTTTGTTATAGTCTGTACCTGTTCCTACGTGCTTCGTGTTTTATGTAAGTACTCATGGTGTAGGTCAGTCTACATTCGTTTTTTGTTAGTTTGTAATCCTTCCCAGTGTTTGTTTTCGTGTCTCGTCGATTGATTTAATAAATCATTATGTATTCAAAACCCGCTGCATTTTGGTCGAATCACTACTCCTCCTCTTTGTATGAAGAGGAGGAGGAACACCGTTACACTCTCACTCTCGCTCTGCTGTGTGTGCATGCTATGCCTCTTACTAGCTGTCACTCATATGGCGAGGGGCGGTTGAACTCAAATTGAACTCAAATTGGTGGGGGGCTGGCCCACGTGGGGGAAACATTTTGGGAAAATGGTGCAGCACAGCTTCCAGAAAAACAGTTGCTTTCAAACTAGGAATTTCATGGCTAATTGAGGTAAGACAGTAATTCTGCTCAGAAATTATGCGTATATGAACTACAGACTGACACATCCAACCCAAAGCATGTCTTTAACCTGTTGCATTCACTAAAGCCACATCCAAAAAGTACAATTTCTGTTATGGGTCACCACATTCTTGTAATAAGATAAACTTTATTCCTGCAGTGCCTTCATAGTGTGTGGGCTGTGATGGTGATGGTATGGACTTGTGCACAGCCTCTGTTTGCAGACACTCAAGCATGCCTTCCTTTCTCTTCTATAGATTGATGTCAGATAAACGTCACACTGCTTCTTATATCACAGACAGATGCAGACACCATAGTGTAATCTCCAACAGGACGTACACACGTACAGTGCCTTCAGAAGGTATTCATACCCCTTGACCTATTCCACATTTTGTGGATATAATAATAATAATAATAATTTATTGAAAATTAAATACAGAAATATCTAATTTAGATAACTATTCACACCTCTGAGTTAATACTTAGTAGAAGCACCTTTGGCAGCGATTGCAGCTGTGAGTCTTTCTGGGTAAGTCTCTAAAAGCTTTCCACACCTGGATTGTGCAATATTTGCCCATTAATCTTTTCCTTCAAATTGGTTGTTGATCATTGCTAGACAACCATTTTCAGGTCTTGCCATAGATTTTCAAGACGATTTAAGTCTAAACTGTAACTCGGCCACTCAGGAGCATTCACTGTCTTCTTGGTAAGCAACTACAGTGTAGATTTGTCCTTGTGTTTTAGGTTATTGTCCTGCTGAAAGGTGAATTTATCTCCCAGTGTCTGGTGTAAAGCAGACTGAACCAGGTTTTCCTCTAGGATTTTGCCTGTGCTTAGCTCCATTTCATTTCTTTTTTATCCTGAAAAACTCCCCAGTCCTTAACGATTAGAAGCATACCCATAACATGATGCTGCCACCACTGTGCTTGAAAATATGAAGAGTGGTACTCAGTAATTTGTTGTCTTGGATTTATAAATATAACACTTTGTATTCAGGACAAACAGTTAATTGCTTTGCCAAATTTCTTTGCAGTATTACTTTAGTGCCTTGTTGCAAAGAGAATGCATATTTTGGAATTTGTTGTACAAGCTTCCTTCTTTTCACTCTGTCAATGAGGTTAGTATTGTGTTGATCAATGTTGTTGATCCATCCTCAGTTTTCTCCTTTTACAGCCATTAAACTCAAACTGTTTTAAAGTCACCATTGGCCTCATGGTGAAATCCCAGAGAGGTTTCCTTCCTGTATGGCAACTGAGTTAGGAAAGACGCCTGTATCTTTGTAGTCACTGGGTGTATTTATACACCATCCAAAGTGTAATTAATAACTTAACCATGTTCAAAGGGATATTCAATGTCTTTATGTTTACCCATCTACCAATAGGTGCCCTTCCTTGCGAGGCATTGGAAAACCTCCCTGGTTTATGAGGTTGAATCATTGTTTGAAAGTCACTGCTCGACTGAGGGACCAGATAATTGTATGTGTATGGTACAAATGTATGGTAGTCATTCAAAAATAATGTTAAACATTATTATTCCACACATGCAACTTATTACGTTACTCATTAAGCAAATTGTTACTCCTGAACTTATTTAGGCATTCCATAACCAAGGGGTGGAATACCTAATGACTCAAGACATTTCAGATTTTAATTTTTCATGAATTAGTAGAAATGTTGACATTATGGGCCTTTGTGTTGTCATGACGTTGCCTGCGTGGGTATAGCAAACCCCATCCCCCTCTCCCTGCCTCCACTCCTTCAACCCATGCTGTGATCACAGAGAGATGTCGTAAATTCCTGAGAATCTCCCCACCACAAACAGTATTAAGACAGAGGGTAAACTTTCAGGACAAAGGAATTCTCTTCCACCTCACAGAACTTGAGGTACGAACATATTTCATATTCCTGCACAAGTAGGAATGATCGGTGAAGGTCCAGCTATGAACCGGTCCATTTGTCCCCATGTGGGAAACTCAGGAGAGACGGGTTGACCACATTACCATACCGCTGTTTATATAATAACCTCAGATATGAGGTTAACATCTGTTTGTTGTATAAAATGAATGAGTGAGTATGATACTGTTTGTATAATTGTGTAATATGATTTTGAACTGTTTAATGAAGGAAAATACAACTCCCGGTTGTATTTGAACTAAACCCAAGGACCGCCCCTGAGCCAGTTGGGTCAGAGACCATGGGACCACCCCTCTCTGCTATCTGAATGAAAGCCAACTCTTAAGAAATTACCCCAGACCATGTTATCCTCCAAGGAGGAGAACGAAGGTTGAGTAGAATTACTTTCTATACCACGTGTTTAAAACTCTTATACGAATCATAACAAGTCTTTGATATTGACTTCTAGTCTGCAGCTAGGAATTCGGTATCATTGAAAGCGAAGAAAGACAACCACCGAAACATCCATTCTATTACGAATGACACTCTGAACAATCCACAACCAAAACGAACTTCTCTCCAACGACCAAGGACACACACACTGGACGTAACTATATATATATTGATTGCAATTGTTCCCGAATGAGTGAGCGTTCATGTGTAAGGATTAGCATGTCAATTGTTATAGTTATGGACTCTGTAGTGAATTCTTAGTCGAACGCAACTTTCCCTTTGTCTAACAGCCGCCATGCCGGTTTAGCCCACTAGGGCATATTCCTTCCACCATTTCATGTAACTATTTTAAGTTTGTTTGTTTATGCATTTCTGTGAATTAATTAGTTAGTAATAAATAAATGATTTAAGACAATTGATGTATGGATGACTCATAGTGAAGACTGGGTTCGTGCAGATCAGCGATTTACGACGTTTGGAATGAGACTGACGTAAGGTAGAGTAAATGAATCATTAATGAGAGGACTATTGATCAGATATTAAAATATCTGAAAGGTTATATTGGGAAATTATAACCTTGTAATCGAATAACTTTCCCTGGTGCCCTCGAATTCATAGTTAATTAATTACCTTATTACTCAAGTGATCGTGTAATCCCTAATTATAGGAATCTATGATAAAAACTAGTAAGTCTTCAATTTAACGATAGCAAAGACACGACATATATGGTGCCCCCTGTGAGGATCTAAGATAGAATTCGTTTCTGCTGTGTAATTCCAAATATCAATTGTGCAAACAGAAATTGTACAAACAGACTGCTTTCTATAAAAATTGCTTGCGTGTGTGGATTCCTATTTGAAGAGGCTACATTGCGCCTCCGGTCTTTTAGCGTCAGAGCAGTGAGTGGTAAATTCCAGATTTAGTACGTTAGGCCAAACGGTACTATTTCTGTCGGTCAATATTAACTTCTAGAGCCAATAAGTTTAGAAATTAGAAGATATTCGTTCGGTGACCGAGCCGAAGTATTTGTCTGCCTACCACACTGTGGACTGACTACAGGCATAGCTATATTTATGTACCGTGTCGCTCCGGTCAACATAACGCTAGCAAAGTAGGCCGAATGGTTTAACGTGAGACGTCACTAGTAAACCTACCCTCTCCATGGCGAGAGGGACCCTATTTTCTGCTTAGAACGTGATATTTCTGAACAACATAGGGTAAGCACGAGGTGGGAAATCCACGAGGTGCAAGCTAAAATAGAGGGAATTTTTTTTTCACGTTCTGTGTGCTGTTTAAAATCCTCCGCCTCGCGCGACGGAAGTTCCGCCCTTTGTACTTCCGTTTGATTTCAGCATTTCGCATCCTGGTGGTAAAGAACCGCAAGTACATCCCTTAAAAGAAGTGGCGAATATCCAAACGTGGATCACGTTTAAATAATCCAGCAATCTCAATTGTTTGCGTCTCATTCAATTTATTTATTTAAATTGTCGGACATACCTTTCTAGGTTCTTCCAATTAAATGAGACATCTTAAACTTCTCATATTAACCTAGATTAAGCACTTCTCAGGTTAATTCAAGTTTAATTCACAAATTGCCTATACAGGTTTGATTTATCATTAAATTGATCAATCAGTAAAATTTGGGTTTTTCAAAACCCAGTCAGTAATCCACTACTGACAGAAGCCCGCCCCAGCGGGAATCCCATGTGGTTTCGGCCTTAGGGAGAAGTGCCACAGTGTTGAATGTTCCAAACATTTGGTCTACTGTTCACACTTATGATATCCAATCAACAGAGATTGTATGGATTATCGTCTCATTCAATTTAATAAGTTAAATTGTTGAACATAATTTAATGTTCTTCCAATCAAATGAGACACTTTTAAACTTATCATATTAACCTAGATGAAGCCACATCTCATGTTAATTAAAGTTTAATACCCAGATAGCCTACACGGGTAGGATTAATCATTGGCATTGATTAATTAATTCAATTTGCTTTTGCAAATTCATTCACGTCCAACTTCCACAGTACTGTCCAGTACTGATAGCTCATTAACGTCTATAAATAGATTAAACTTGTCTTTGCAGCTTCCAATATATTCCAAAACCAAATTTAGGAAAATTAGGAAAAACATTTTTCCTTTCAAAATGTTCTAATAATGTGCAAGCCATCAGAGGGGGTAATCCCCACCCGCCCGCTAATTAGTGAACCTCCACCCGCAAATGTATTGATCTCTGACCTCAGCAGTGATACCAACACTAATTATGCCCTTAGTGGAAAAGCAGACAGCACTTTCCAAAATCAACCATCAGGCGCAAGCCTCGTAAAGGTTCTCTCCAGTCTAGCCCTGATGTCTTGCCACCCGAGATTGGCATCTGTCCAACACCGCAGTGCACAGCTGAAGCACGAGCAGGTGATGGCAGACATGGAGGGACAGGTGGAGAGAACCGGGAAACTAATGACAAATGCAGAAAATGGAAAAATTCTGCTAGCTATGGAGCTGTGCTTGAAAACTGAACAATTAAATAAAATTGCAAAAACGTATGACGATGAACAAGCACAAGCTCTTCAACAAAATCGTTTTCTACAGGAACAAAATCAAATGCTACTGGAACAACTCGATTTAGCCAAAACTAAATACGATGATGTCCACGCCAAACTAGATAAATCTGAAGAGTTATCTACAAACAGGAGCGCTCAACTTGATAACATGCATGCAGTTATGTTGAACGTTACTCAAAATAACACGGTTCTACTCAAAACGCTGCAGACCAAAGACGATCAGTTAATGAACATAATGTCAAAGTTGGATGACAAGTCAGCAGAACTCATTGAAGTCACTGACCAAATGAATGATGAGAGAACTCAGGTGATGAAGATGGAAATATTAATTTCTAAGCAAGCAGCGGAAATCTCATCACTGAATCTCTCGCTCCGTTCTCGAGACCTCTATTTGCAAACCATGACAGATAAGTTTGAGACCGAAAGGAGCAAGTGTGACACTCACGTGTCCAAAATCAGTACTCTAAGCGCTCAAGTGGACTCTGCAATGCAGCAGAATACCACCCTTAGGCACCATCTGGATGAAGTCCAGAATGGTCACGCTCTACAGCGCGACTACCAATCCAAGCAACCGGAGCCCTGTACTCACAGGAGTAAAGACGATAGGTTTCAGACCTTGCCTCCCTCATGTGTCCCTCAGTCTTCTCCTCTTGGCCATTCGGCACTGAGTAATATTGCACCTCTTGGCCAACAACAACAAGGCTTGGCTTCTTCTCTTGGCCTTTCGGCCCCAATCTCTCCACAGGATGAAGCCAACCCTCTCCGCCCGCTTGGCGCGGAATACCTTGACAAACTCGTCAAGTATTTCCCCACCTTTGACCCCGTTCCAGGTCAGCCAAACGATACTGAGACGTTCCTAACTGACATAGAGGACGCGTTGGATGGCTACCCGAACGCTACAGCTTCTGACAGGGTTTACCTGTTGAAGCGAACGTCAAATAGACACGTGACAAGGTTCATTCGTCTACAACAGCAACACGTGCTAAATGACTACGTTAAACTTGCCACAGCTTTGAAAGTAGAATTCAGTGGTTCTGCGACTCGCAAACACAATAGCTCACTGGCTAACACCGTTAAACAAGCTCGGAACGAACACCCACAAGCTTACTATCATAGGCTTCGTTCAGCTTACTTTGGCCTACTCACTGAAACAGGCATGGAAGACCTGTTACCTTTTAAACAAATGTTCCTGTCGAACATGTATCCTACCTTCATTACCTACTTGGGCCCTGCCGCCCACGTTGGCTTGCCTATCTTACAACTCAGAGAGCTTGCAAGCACAGCTTTTGAGGCATCAAAAGTTCACAACGCTAAGAGCCCTGACCACTCGGTTTTGAAGTTTGACCAGGAGCACTCACTCCAGCTAGAGGGTGCATTATCAGGTATTGGAGCGTTGAGAGATGACGCACAACAACAGTTTCTACCACGAAACCATGATTCCAATAACCTCCGCGGTCGAAATAACTGTAAAGTACGTCGCAATCAACATGACTACCGCTACAATCGACCTGTTCGCTACGTTCCTGCACCCAACCCATACAAAGTGTCAGAGCACAAGGGTAACAAAGGGTTGAAGGACAATCAAAACGTAGACCAATGTTCCCCAGAAGTTCCACTACGGGAAGAACTAAAGCGAGAACAATTTGAGAAAAGGGTAAAAGATAAGTCACAAGGACTAGACAGGGAATTACCGGACACCAGGTCCGCAGGAATTAACACCCTTAGCAAGGACGTTAAAGTTCAAATTTCTCCCGCTCTCATTCAAGACCCTATCCAGGGCCCGCTTGATCAAGAAACAAGCCCCCAGGCTTTGTCTATAGACTCTGATACACAGGTTGCGAAGAAAAAGGTCAAACGCTTCGTTAAAGCCAAGCCCATTCAAAATCGTAAAAGTCAATCTGTTTCCACCTTGAACAGAAATGGCACATCACGTCGTTGCGAACAATCACTCCACTTTGTGGGGAATATGTCCACTAACCACGAATCTAAACGCCCGTACCTGGAAACAGTCCTGGAGGACTGCTTAACTTGTCATGCGCTAATTGATTCGGGTGCGACAATATCACTCATCTCTCAAACATTGTTTGATAATCTAAAAAGGGCTTTGAAGCCAACTAAACGTTGGTTAAAAGTGGAACGATGCGACACTACACTTCGAGGAGTCACTCAGACTACCTCGGCTCTCACATTGAGAGTCATGCTGAAACTACACTTCAAGGACGTATCGCTCATTCACCCTGTGTACGTTACCAGCCTCGAAACTGTACCCCTGCTACTTGGAGCAGACTTGATGGATCGGTTACTCCCATTGATGGATTGGAAAACCAACCAGGTATGGTCACAGGCCACCCTGCCTTCTCCACTGACCACACTGTCTTCCCCTAACGCTAGCTGCAACGCAGTCAGTCACGAGGGATATCTGTCAAAAGCACCCCTTGGGAAAAAGACGTTTAAAAACCTCTTGGGGCAGAATCCGATCCAAGGAGATATTACAATATCTCGACAAATTCCATCAGCCAACCTGATGGACCATTCTTTTCATGACTTCGAGCCAGCTGTCTCTGTTAATAAGCAACTTCCCTCCTCCGTGCAGTCGTGCAATACGGTAGTTGAGATGAACTCCTCTTGCCCTTCAGACATTTCCGCAAGTACTGCGGCCGTCTCAGCAAGAAAAACATCGATGCGCAGAGTATACTCTGCTTCCGATGATACACCTTCCGCTTTGTTGGGGACTGTCAACCCTTACAATGACACTAATGGCGTCAGTCCAGCAACTGACCCGATGATTCCCACTGGTGAAACACTTTGCGATATCACAGACCGATATCCTCGTCTCAGTTCGCAGGTACTGAAGAGGTTGCCACACGCGGTGGGGACTGACATGCCTCGACAGCCACTGAGCGTTTTGAAGCACAAACACCAGGAGATTTGGTTGAAAGGTTACAGCCATTCTCATAACAACGCGGCCGCTGACAACTCGTACATCGGGTCCGATCTTTTCATTTGCGCCTCGGACACCAACACCACCCGCTGGTGGGGGGGTCCCGAGACACAAAGGGGGGGAATAGTAGCCCAGACCCATGATGAGCCTCATCGAGGCCGGTGGGGGGGTCAAGACTACGGACAACACCGTACGAGGCCGCCAGAGCATAAATCAAATCTAGTTGTAAACTCCTCTATGAGAACATTGAGGAGCAGACAGGCCCCTAGACGGGGATTATCTTAGAGCACATCTAAAAATAGTACTGAGGTGTACCGCACTGGTCGTAAAGGAAGTCCAGTGGACTTGTCCACCTCCAAAACAAATGGCAATAATAATCATTCCTTGCCATGTGTAGGTTCAACTACAATACAACTAGAAAAATGCTCCAATCATGTGTTCCGGTATTATAATATTTCAAAATAAATCGGTAGGATAACTGGCCCCTTTGAGCACCAGTACCAATACCAGCAACAGTCAGTCTAGCTACAATCAGTAAGGAGGTTAGAGACCTAACCAATCAAATTACCCTTGACAATAGCGACATAGGAGTCACTCAGAGTGCAACACAGGGAAGGGAATCTCCAGTGCACTCTTCCAATGGTTAACACACATGCCACTAATAAATAGAATCCTTCATTCAGGAGGAAAATTATTAGAATCAACAACCATGATCACACCACGTACGACGGGTCTAATACTTAAAGAGTACTTCCGTCGTGAGGTCAGCTCCTCCGTGGATAACATAGCTATGAAATAGACTTCATACCTATCACCACTACAATAGTGGAAGACACAGTGACTTAGTAAAAACTACTACAGACTCCCTCGACACCAATTCTGACTGACCTCCAGGCATCGACCTGAAAATTTCCTGACTACGTCAGACTCTTTCTGAACAAGTTGTAATCTGCCAGGATACTTGGTTTTCTTCCCTTGACATGCGCGCTTGTTTAAGCATAAACGCACGTGCACAACGGAACATCCAATTAGGATTTATGCTAGGATCACTTAAGGGTCCAAGCAAAATACCAGCCTTAGTAAAGTTGAACATTTACTTCTAGGCCTTTGTCTCTACAGCACTCACCAGTTTTCTTCCCAGAAGTCCATAGGTCATCCCTGTAGACTGCCCAAAACTAGTGCCTTACAGCTGTAAAGTTATCATATAGTTATCAACTTAGGATAGTGCCTAAGCAACACACCAAGTAGGAAAACCCTAGATATGGCATTAGAGACAATGCCATGATAGTCATTTTGCCAGAACATTGGACGTATATAGAATACAGTCCAATTAGATGATTTTTGTGTGAGAACTATATTTTGTATCTTTTTTTTGTTTATGCTTTCATTCCTTTTCGGTTCAGTTCCTTTGACATTTAGGAAGTGATAGAGCCATAAACAACTTCCCCATACAACATTCACTTAGTGCCACAACGCCGCTCATTGGGGAATGAATGTAATTATATATATATTTCATGAGTGTGTGTGCGTTGTTAACATCTGCCTAAGTTACTGCTCAGATCTTCCAGTCTGGACGACAACCAGACGACGGGTCCGGAACGGCGACCCCAAATCCGGACACCCACGGCCCATCCTTGTGGCGGCATGCCCGCTGTCAGAGAGCCTACCAAGGTAAACCACCAAGGGGGGGACCACAACGGCGATCACCAACCAGGACATCCCCTGGCCCTCCCTGGGGTACTTTGCAGCTTCCAGGGAACCTACCAAGGTACATCACTAGAAGGGACCGCAACGGCGATCACCAACCGGACATCAACTGCCATCCTTGTGGTGGACTGCTCCGCTTTCAGAGAAGCCTACCAAGTTCAACCACCAGAGGGGACTGCAACGATGATCTACAAGCAGGACACCACGTGTTCATGATTTTATGTTGATTTGTAACTTGCAGGACAAACAAGATCCAAACCACCAGGGGGGGTATGTCATGACGTTGCCTGCGTGGGTATAGCAAACCCCATCCCCCTCTCCCTGCCTCCACTCCTTCAACCCATGCTGTGATCACAGAGAGATGTCGTAAATTCCTGAGAATCTCCCCACCACAAACAGTATTAAGACAGAGGGTAAACTTTCAGGACAAAGGAATTCTCTTCCACCTCACAGAACTTGAGGTACGAACATATTTCATATTCCTGCACAAGTAGGAATGATCGGTGAAGGTCCAGCTATGAACCGGTCCATTTGTCCCCATGTGGGAAACTCAGGAGAGGCGGGTTGACCACATTACCATACCGCTGTTTATATAATAACCTCAGATATGAGGTTAACATCTGTTTGTTGTATAAAATGAATGAGTGAGTATGATACTGTTTGTATAATTGTGTAATATGATTTTGAACTGTTTAATGAAGGAAAATACAACTCCCGGTTGTATTTGAACTAAACCCAAGGACCGCCCCTGAGCCAGTTGGGTCAGAGACCATGGGACCACCCCTCTCTGCTATCTGAATGAAAGCCAACTCTTAAGAAATTACCCCAGACCATGTTATCCTCCAAGGAGGAGAACGAAGGTTGAGTAGAATTACTTTCTATACCACGTGGTTAAAACTCTTATACGAATCATAACAAGTCTTTGATATTGACTTCTAGTCTGCAGCTAGGAATTCGGTATCATTGAAAGCGAAGAAAGACAACCACCGAAACATCCATTCTATTACGAATGACACTCTGAACAATCCACAACCAAAACGAACTTCTCTCCAACGACCAAGGACACACACACTGGACGTAACTATATATATATTGATTGCAATTGTTCCCGAATGAGTGAGCGTTCATGTGTAAGGATTAGCATGTCAATTGTTATAGTTATGGACTCTGTAGTGAATTCTTAGTCGAACGCAACTTTCCCTTTGTCTAACAGCCGCCATGCCGGTTTAGCCCACTAGGGCATATTCCTTCCACCATTTCATGTAACTATTTTAAGTTTGTTTGTTTATGCATTTCTGTGAATTAATTAGTTAGTAATAAATAAATGATTTAAGACAATTGATGTATGGATGACTCATAGTGAAGACTGGGTTCGTGCAGATCAGCGATTTACGACGTTTGGAATGAGACTGACGTAAGGTAGAGTAAATGAATCATTAATGAGAGGACTATTGATCAGATATTAAAATATCTGAAAGGTTATATTGGGAAATTATAACCTTGTAATCGAATAACTTTCCCTGGTGCCCTCGAATTCATAGTTAATTAATTACGTTATTACTCAAGTGATCGCGTAATCCCTAATTATAGGAATCTATGATAAAAACTAGTAAGTCTTCAATTTAA